>NW_027066403.1:0-18687 GCF_032884065.1 Artemia franciscana
AGAATTGGCCAAACTTAAAAGGTTACCTAAAGAAATGTGGAGCAGTAAGCAGGATGGACATGCAAAAACATAGAATGGCTGGCCCCTAGCTTCCTATTTTACTTCCTGGCTAAAGGAACACCTGGTCCTTTACTGGCCTACTGACTTGGCCATATAAGCTTTCTTTTAAGCTTATTAAACATAAGTACAAATCAATTTAAATATTAAAAACAATCATTTAGAGTTCAAACAAGACAAAAAATAAATAAAAGTATCCCTTTATAACAATTTAATGAATTGCCACAAATGTAGGTCACTCTTAAGATTGAAATTAACAAACCTTCAATTATGAATCTGTTTTTTTTTAAACAGACTGAAGGGGCAAACCTTCAAGCTTTGACAAATTTAATCTTACTTTTGGGCTCTTTTCAATGGGAACTTTCTTTGGATTTTTTATCAACTAAAACAGTGGGGAAAGCATCAGGTATAAGTGACTTAAGAGACTTGACAAAATTTAGAAAAAGCTACATGCAACCTGATCTAAATAAGGATGCTATTGTAGAGTATCAAAGAGAAGTCTACAGGTATATCCCAAATACAGTAAAGGCATACTACAAAGAACAAGAACAGGTTCATAGAATACCATTGAAGTGGTAAAGAAACAAGAAAATTGTAAAAATTGAGATTATAAGATTAACAAGAAACTATGAAAATTGCAAGTACAGTACTAGCCTCCTTCCAACAGGACAAATAAGGGGATTCACACCCCAAAGCTCTGACTATTTTCAATCACACCTTTAGGAGCCAAAAAAAATAACTTAAATACATTTTTTCATATATTTCAAATATGACAGTTGACTCAGGAGTTCAGGGTCAGGGATTCAACACTCTGTGGTGCCACAAATGGAAGGACCTTTGCTGTCCTAAGCATTGTTAATCCTAGCACACACCCACTCTCAAATATAACATTCTGTAAAATCATAAACATCTTAAACAGCAAAAATAAAAGACTTTTTTTATTCTTGATAAATATTATTTGAAAAAGGACACTACAAGGCAAATATCAGGTTCATCAGCATGCTAAATTTGATGTGTCAATGATAAGATTTGTTAAATCTTTTCTGGGATCAAATGTGTTAGCTATAGATACCACAGACATTGCAATATCTATTTGTCCATCCATCTGTTTGATTGAGATTCTGAGACTATGACCCTAAGTCAAAAAGGCTAAGGCTTTTAAAGTTTTTTCTTTGACCTTAGGTCAAATAGGGGAAGAGGAGGGGGTTCTATAAAAAAAAGTAGAATTTTTTGTTTATTTGCTGAAGTTTGTGAAAGGAGTATCAAATTTAATTGAAAGATGGAATAAATGTACATAGCAAAATATCACCAAATTGGATCCTACTAGAATTTATCAGATTTGTTTAGTATAATTTCAAGCATAGGTAAGGTGCTGTCTCTGATATTTGACCAAGTTTAAAAATAAATCCTTTAGACCAAAAAGCTTAAAATAAATTTGTGTCTGATACACAATATAGTTAAAGATATGTAGTTAAAGGAAAAGCTATCATATTTTTGATCCCTAGGAAATTAGTTTAAAGCCCTATCCTGATTAGAAGAGGTAGCTCAAAGGTTACTCAAACATAATTCTAAAGGAGCTAGACCATGGTTAAAATGCTAATACTGCATTGATACTTAGTGAATTATACTGCTATTTCAGCTTATTTGCATTGTGATGTTAACAATGGGTTTGCAGCTTTAATGTGATGATTGCTTGAAGACAGGATTATCACCCTATTTAGGGCAGATCAATTTTACTTGAAAGAAAATCACTTGGTAAAATTCTAGTTGATTGACATCTTGCTATCTCAAAAAGGGGTTATGTTAGGAAAATGAAACTTCCAGGGATGCATCTACAGGCTAAAGTATGTCCTGGGAAGGTATTTTGAAGTTCCTACCTCTACTCCTTCTCTCTCTAGAGGGCCCTGACCTTTGATGACCTTCAAAATATGTGTTATAAAAGTGAAATACTGCAAAATAGATCTTCTGCTTGAATGAAGTACAAAAAAATTGTTTTCAGCTTCACAACTTTGCTCAATCAAAATTTATAAGGTTTTAAAGATATGCCAATACATTTTCTATATTTTGAAAAAAAAAACATTGATATGGTTCAGAATTCTACTCATAACAGGAATTGCATTTTCTGAACTAAAGGCAGGGAAAAAGCAACTGGTAACTAAAAATTAAGATAAAATGTTGTTTTGTCAAAATTTTAATTTTGACAAAACTGTCAAACCTGTCTTGTAGGCGAATTTCAGGGCTCTCTAGAGGGAGGAGTGGAGGTGGGTACTCTAGAATTCCTTCCCAGGATATACTTTAGCCTGTAGACCCACCCCTGAAAGTTTCATTTTCCTAACTTTACCCCTCTGTGAGATAACATGAAGTCACTCAACTAGAATATTAACAATCACTTTATTAAACAATAATCAACAACTGCTGATAAGCTATCACTCTGCTTAGAGATAACCTTTAGCAGGGCATGAGAAATTGTATGTTTTCTCTTTGTTTAAAACAGCTTAATTTTTTGCTTCAAGAATAACAAAACATGAAGTCAATGATCATTGTATTTAGCAGTTATCATAAAATTAAAGCTCTATGATCAATGAGCAAGGTGAAGATCTACATCCTTAATAATAATAATCTAAAAGCTGCTGATCACAAATGATTATTTTTTTAACTGAGATATTCTTAGCCACTTAGATTGGAAGTTTTTTTTATCACACATTTCTGGAATTTGAAATCTCTCTGGAAACAGATCTTCCTTCCTTATGCTCTGGTCTTCCTTATGTTTTGGATATGGATCGCCACTATCTTTCTTTAGTTTCTTCTGAAAAATCTCATAAATGCTGCAATTTCGTAGAATCTTTCGTAGGTTTTTTTGACGTCATAACGCAGATGAAATTCTAGTCCGGACTGAGAATTCTTCGAAGAATTCCAGACGGATGCGAAATTAATTCTACATACTTGAGCTTTCGGACACGCTCAATATAAATTTTTCATCAATTGATTTCTTCTTTTCTTCCCACAAACACTTTACGGATTTTTTATGTTTGAAATTTTTTGCCCAATCCGACAAGTAACAAGAGTGTTTTTGCGAAGCAGCTTTGTTTGAGCTCAACCATGTGTATTTGTTTTCCATTTTTGTGTGAAACATACAAGCTGGTTAAACCAAAACTGTCATTGGTTAAACCAACTGGTTGACGCAAAAAAAAGGCCTCTAGTATCTAGCTGTGGATATGGGCAATCTGATTCGATCATTTTGTATGAAGGTAAGTCAATGTGGAATCATTTAATTTTTTTTTAAATATGAGTTTCTTTAGTATTTGTTTTCTTCTTCAGTGTATTGAAACAGGAAGAAACGCAGTTTTAATTCATGGTGTAAATACTGATAAAATTTGCCGCTATCCAGCATTTTTAGCTTGTCCTTTTATATTTAAATTTGCTTTTGTGATAATTTATTCCCCTCTAAATGACATGGAAGAAATTATACTAGGCTATTTGAAAATTGTTTAGAATTTTAAATGAAGATATTAGGCTAACCTTAAAATGGGGCTGTTGAGATTAAGAAGGAAACTTTTTGAAAGAACAATTCATAGGCTACTTCACAATACGCGGAAAAAACTTAGCCTAGTTAACACAATTGAAGACGCTTCAACTATACTCTACCTCACCGTGGCGGATCTAGGAGAAAATCTCGGGGGAGACCGAATGTAAAAAGGGCACCAATGAGCAAAATGTGGGGGGGGGGAATGTGATAAAAGTGCCAATAATTGACCAAACTGACAAATCTATTCTGAAAAAGAGAAGAAAAGTAAAAAACAGGATAAGGGTGTGCCAGAATTTTTCTTTGATGGGGCTGGGGATTCCCCTGGGTCCGTCAATGAAACTCCAACAACAACCGTTCCCTGGTGGGCAAGAGGTGGGCAACTGTCGCTGGTACTCCGGGCGCCATGGCTTAGGGTACGCCGCAGCTGGGGAACTGCCCATTTTGATCCAATTTTCACTTCGATTCTGCTTCTTTTGCTTAAATTTGAGTCGGGAGGGAGCTCTGTAAATATTTTGATAAATTCTAGTTGTGCTAGTTTTTGCTATCTTGGAAAGGGTTAGGTTAAGAAAGTAAAATTTTCAGGGATGGGTTTACAGACGAAAGTAGCCTATGGCCTGGGAAAATTTTTGTATTACTTAACTCCACTCCTTGCCCTCAAGAGGGCAGTGACCTTTGACGACCTTTAAGAATATATGTGTTATTAAAATGAAACCTTGCAAGATCTTCGGCTTAAATGGTGTACAACAAAACTGTTTTCAGCTTCACAACTTCGCCCAATCCCAATTTACGAGGTTTCAAAGATCTACAAAAACATTTCCTAAATTTTTGAAAAAGCTCATTGATATGGCTTAAAATTATACCCATATAACAGGAATTGGATTTTCAGAAATATGACCAGAAAAGACTAAAGTGATAACTGAAAATTAAGGTAAAATGTTTTTTTGCCAAAATTTCAATAAATAATAGACTTGTCAATTAGGCAACTTTCTAAAACTTAGAAATTAGAACAGTTTAACATAGAGGCTTAGTAATACCTTCCCAGAACATGTTTTTCGCCAGGGATTCATTACTGAAAATTTCACTTTCCCATCCCAACCCCCTTCAAGATAGCAAAAAGTAGCAAAGTAGAATCTTGCCAATATTTTTCTCCAAGCACAACCAACCATAAAAAAAGCTTAACCCCCAATCACCCCCTCCTTTCCCTAATGTGCAAATACATAGCGTAAATTATAGCCTGTATGCCATGCATTTTGCAATGATTTACTCCTATTTCAACCCGTTTACCCATAAATCTATGGTGCATTGTAATCTGGCTTGTTCTATTTGGCTAAATTATTATCCGGCTTTATGATCCGGCACGTGCAAGTGTTCACAGAGTACATTTTAAGTATTTCATTTTTTTTATTTACGAGGAAACCCTTATTGAATGTTGGTTGAATATTGAACAGTCCACATTCTGTTCTACGAATAAAGTAATCATACTACTCGATGCATTTTTTATGTTCTTTTGTTTTTTTTTTTAAATTTCGGATCATTTGTAACTAAAACCAGGAAATCTGGCTCCACGTCCAAGGAAAAATTTTCCCCACAGATATATCCTTTAGACAATCTAATCCTGGTAAAAATTTACCTCGGATGACTACACTTAACACCTCGTCGTGTAGTAAATAATTTTGGCTATATATTTGCACACCAAGGGTGTGGGGGGGATTATAGCGGAGGTATATGAAAAATGTCAGCTACAGTTATTCTACATATTATGAAGCAAGAAATGTTTCAATAGGGTTAACCTAGCTTCACTTCTTGGTTGTAGTGGCTAAAAGACACAAGTAGCCTATCAAACAAACACAAACACAAATAAACACGCACCCGTCATCTATCTTCTGGCAAAAAAATTCCACATTTTTTGCAGATAGGAGCTTGAAACCTCGACTTTGGGGGTTCTCTCATGCGCTGAATCTGATGGTGTGGTTTTAATTAGTATTCTACGACTTCTAGGTTGTGTCCCCTTTTTTTTCGAGAATCCTACAAATTTCTCAGGGTTGTAGCCTTTGATGAGTAAAACTAAATTCATCGAAACTGATATATTTGGAAGCAGCATAATAAGCCAATTCTTTTGATATATCTTTTGGTATCAAAATTCTGTTTATTACAGTTTCGGTTACAATTTATCCGGGCTGCTACTTACTTACAGTTTGTTATCACGAACTGTTTGATACCTTTCCATTTTATTTTAGATACGGTTTAGATACCTCTATTAGCGTCACCCTTGTTAAAACCGGTTTACCTGTAAAATGAATCGACGGTGACCAAATCGAGAATCAATAAATGCATTGGGAAGGCTAGAAATTTATTGGGTTACGGCATATTTGGGCAAGGCTAGAAAGGTAAGGGCAAGTTGTATTGAAAATACTCATATACTGTTATTATCGTAAAAAATGGAAAATCAGAAGTGGGAACGCTATATGTTGAATTAAGCCAGTGCATTCTTTGGATTGCTTCATTTTTTTTTTTTTAGTTTCGTAGAAAATGTTTCCGGTCATTTTGATTTTTATAAATTTATCGTAGAAAGAGAAAGTGTCTTCAAAAAGTATTTAAAATTTTTCTCAAGATCAATTATTAAATTAACTCTGTTCTTACATAAATTGTTAGAGTATGGTTATGTAGTGCTTTCAAAGCTTCTTTACTTGCAGTGAATTTTTCTATGAACAGTTCTCGAGCTACGGATTAATATGATAAATTAAAAACTATGGAAACCAGAATAATCAAGAATTCACAATTTTTTTTCAGCATACAATGCTACTATCGAAAAAAAAACACTGAAAATCTCTAAGAAACAAATCAAAGCCACCCAGCAGTGGTTCTGGCATCTCTTTCGTCCGGGGCAAAATCTTGATTAGCGCGTTGCCCACAAAATTCCCAGGCCAAATTTAAAAACAATTTCATGTAGCCTATTAACGGAATTGTTTGGATTTATTAATTAATATTTTATTTTTGACTCTTGATAATTTGTCATTAAAATTATTTAAGTATTAGTAATTATTTTGATTGAACTACTTTAATTAAGTCTATTTAAGGTAGCCGTCCTGGATAAGTGGGTGGTGCGTTGGTTTGAGAATTCTCTGCCCAAAGGACACGGGTTCGGGATGGGGGTCAGTGGCGACTCTGTAAGTTGAACCAGAGTCGACCCATCTCTAAATGGGTACCTGGAGACATCTGGGGAATGTAAGCAGGAAGGGTTTGCGAAAGAACAGGATGACTGGCCCCAACCCCCTTTGCACTTCTTGGCTGAAGGGCCACGAAACGGAGATCAGCACTGCCAGTTTGGACCTTGTGGCTCTTGTTCCGTCATGCTTAATCACTTAATTACGTGTCATAACAACCATACTCAAGTTCTCAGTCTGCTAATGGAGATAATTAGTTTAGACATAGTGAGATAAACGGTGTGCGTGTAACTGAACAACCCTGTAACTGAACCCACGTGCCACCGAAACCCCGTGCAACTGAACCCCATGTAACTGAACACCCTTGTAACTGAACGCCCTTGCAACTGAACTCACGTACAATTGAACCTCCGTGTAACTGAGCCCCGTGTAACTGAGCCTCATGTAACTGAACCCCGTGTAACTGAACCCCCGTGCAAGTGAACCACCGTGCAAGTGAACCCTCCGACCCCATGCAGCTGAACCCCCTTGCAACTGAACCCTCATGCAACTGAACCACCGTACTCAGTTTTTCGGTATTCTACAAATATAAGGCAATCTAATTGGGCTAAACGCAAGTTAGGATCTTTACATGTTCAACCTTGTTGGAATTGTTGGGTTTTTAAAATCATGATATAAAAGCCTGTCAAGAAGATTTACAAAAAAGCTTATCGTTTTTGGTCACAAGACCAAAGAAAATTGGACGTCACAAACCATTATAGCCAGTTTTAATTATCATTTTTTATGTTTATTTATGCTTTATGTCTCCGCCCTGTCACTGTCTGAAAATCTCCCCTCCCCTCAAAAATCCCCCCATGGAAAATTCCCGCCATTACCCCTCCTGTGGCCGGTTGGTTTTCAGTCACTTTTGACACAGGAAAGGACTAGAACTTAATTTCTGGTCAAACATTCATCCTCCGAAGTTTCTAAAAGCACGAGGCAGAAATGGGGACGAGACAGGGGCAGTCCCCCTCCTATACAGAATGAATTCTGCTGATTTTGGGGTTGAATGAACTCTTAATCTCATAATAACAGCGTAGACCAAAAATATTTCTAGAAATCAAGAAAGATTAAATATCAATTTCGCATTTTTTTTCTTTTTTCTAATTTTTTTTCCTCCCACCAAAAAATAACCTCCCATACCAAAGTCTTGGATGCGACCCTGGAAATTTATATCAATTTTTACCTTCACCTTCCTCTTGTATCTCCCTTAGAACTAATTTATAAAAGGCTCGTTCACAGTTGGGATGTTTTGGCATTAAAATACACCCTTTGAGGCATCTCCCTCGCTACCTAACTTCAAAACAATAATAGATCCCCATTGTAGAGTTTTAAAGCCCTTATATGCGAATGTTTGGAATTGTAAAAGTACAGGGAATTGACCTAAAATAGTGAAATTGGTATTAACCTTAAAAATATGTTGGCTAGTTTGGGAGGGAGACATATATTAAAATGCACCTCAAAGGGCGCATTTTAATACCAATGCATCGAAACTCTCATTGAGCCTTAAGATAAATAAAGGCTTAGTTCTAAGAATGAAACAAGAAGACTCTGGAGTTATAAATTGATGTGGAATCTTGAGGACTGTATTGAGGTCTTTTGTTTGGGGGGTTATTTTATCCGGGGAAGGGTTAAAACTTTAAAAAACACATCAAAATTGTGGAACTTATGGTTAATCCTTGATTTCTGAGAATATTTCTAGTCTACGCTGTTATAATGAAAGTAAACAGTAACATTAAACCTATGAGCAGAATGTATTCTGTATAAGAGGGGAACTGACCTTCCCCATCCCCACCTCTGCCTCAAGGTCGTAGTAACTTCGGAGGATGCTCGTTTGACCGGAAATTGATAGTTGTAGTTTTTTTTTCTTAGCAAAAGTGATTGGAAACCAACCATCCGCCGGGGGAGGGGGAGTATTTTCTTGGAACGTATTTTGCACGGGCGGTTATTTTTGGTAGAAATTTATCTGGCTTTAATGGTTTGTAGCGTCGGATTTTCTTTGTTTTTGTGACAAGAAAACAGCTTTTCTTATGAATCATCTTGGCAGGCATGAATCATCATGACTTTAAAAAACAAACAATTCTAATAAGGTTGAAAGTGTAAAGATTGTAACTTGTGTTTTACCCAATGATACTGCCTCAAACTTGTAGAATACAGAAAAAACTGAGTACGGTTGTTCAGTTACACGAGGGTTCATTTCCACGGTAGTAGAGTTATAGAGGGTCCAGTTACACGAGGGTTCAGTTAAACAAGGTTAAGTTGACCGGGGGTTGAGTTGCACGAGGGTTCAGTTAGACAGGGCTCAGTTGCACAAGGGTTAAGTTAAAGAGGGCTCAATTGCACGATGGTTTAGTTACACGGGTGTTCAGATGGACGGTGGTTCAGTTGTAAGGTGGTTCAGTTATAAGGGTTCAGGTGCAAGGGGGTTCAGTTGCAAGGGGTTCAATTGCAAGGGGGCTCAGTTGCAAGGGGGTTCAGTTTCAAGGGGGTGCAGCTGCAAGGGGGTCGAGTTGCAAGGGGTTCTGTTGGGTTCAGTTGCAAGGGGGGTTTAGTTGCAAGTGGATTTCAATTGCAAGGGGAGTTTAGTTGCAAGGAGAGTTTAGTTACAAGGGGAGTTTAGTTGCAAGGAGAGTTTAGTTGCAAGGAGAGTTTAGCTGCAAGGAGAGTTTAGTTGCAAGGGGAGTTTAGTCGCAAGAGGTGTTTAGTTGCAAGGGGAGTTTAGCTGCAAGAAAAGTTTATTTGCAAGGGAAGTTTAGTTGCAAGGAGAGTTTAGTTGCAAGAGGAGTTTATTTGCAAGGGGAGTTTAGCTGCAAGGGAAGTTTATTTGCAAGGAGAGTTTAGTTGCAAGGATAGTTTAGCTGCAAGGAGAGTTTTGTTGCAAGGGGAGTTTAGTTGCAAGGGGAGTTTCGTTGCAAGGGGAGTTTAGTTGCAAGGGAAGTTTAGTTGCAACGGGAGTTTAGTTGCAAGAAGAGTTTAGTTGCAAAGGGAGTTTAGTTGCAAGGGGAGTTTAGTTGCAAGGGGAGTTTAGTTGCAAGGGAAGTTTAGTTGCAACGGGAGTTTAGTTGCAAGGGGAGTTTAGTTACAAGGGGAGCTTAGTTGCAAGGGGAGTTCAGTTGCACGGGCGCTCAGTTCCTTTGGGTTCAGTTACAAGGTGGTTCGGTCGCAATGGAAACGAAATAAACTACTATGCAGGTATATTTTAGTTAAATATTTAATATATAGAGCTTAGGTATTTAATATAATACATTCCGGGCGGCCTGCTTTCCATACTCTGTTGTAATTTCTATAATTTTGTAACGGAAGTATAATATTTTCATCATATTTCGGTATATTCCATTAGGATTAACCTAAATTTACTTATTTGGTGGTGCCGCTATAACACCCGAGTACCAAAAATTAAAAAGCATAATTAAGAAAATTAAAGCATAATTCTTTTATGTATAATTCCCACAGCGCATTAAATTGAATACCTAACCTAGCCTAACCATTATATCAACTCTATATATTAAATATATGTAAATAAAGTAGAACTACCTAGTAGTTTACATTTACATTACTGTGCCTAAGCTTATTGTTTGCGAATGCAGACAGACAAATTCAGTTTTACGAAGACTGATCTGATCAAACATTTTGAGTGTGTTCTGGATAATACACTTGTGCCAAGGACTGTAACAACAGCCAAGTCAAAACAAGGGAAGATATCATTCAGAAATTAGATTAGACAAACACTCTTTTACTAGCGATTGCGTGGTCTAAAACGGTCAATTTGGTTTGAGTAGTTGTGTTTTATACGCCACTCTCTCAAGTTTACCCTGCGTAAAAGTCGAGAACAAACAGCTTTCTTCGTTAGTTTCTTCGTTACTCTAGAAACAAATTTGGCGTATAAATTTACACATTAAGGGGGTGGGGTAAGGTATAGTGGCTCTACATGCAAAACGTGTTAGGTACAATTATTTTGCATATGAAGTAAGAATTTATTCTTAACTTCAAACTGTCCAAATACTTTACCCCACCCCCTAATATGGAAATATATAGCCCAAATTATATATTTTCCATTTATTCTGTCACTTGTCTTTGTCTTGTCTCACGCTAAGCTGAAAGAAAGAAACCGGTTTGTTATCGAGTTTTGCACAGCGCTAACTTGAGTGAGTGGCGTATAATACACGATTACCTTGATCTTTTCTAAAACGGTTCACTTGTTTTGTCTTAAAATTTAATCAGTAAGATTTTAGGAGTTTTAAGATTAAAAAATAATCAATGCCATTTGTTCTAAAACGGTTAATTTAATTTGTTTAAAATTCATCAAAAATATATTTTTTTCCATCCAAAAGTAAGAAGTGACATTAACAACAGCGTACTTAATTCAGAAAACACCAAGAATTTGGATGTGCAATATAATAAAATGACCGGTCTATTGCTGTCTACTCACGAAGGGAATTAGCTTTGGATCAGTGGAAAATTAGATTGTAGCTATATTCAATTAAATATTTAACGTTTGGTTGGTATTTCCCAAGCGTCTCAGTTGTTTCAGCCCTTGTACCTGTATATTGAATCAACTTGGGTGTTTTCTGAATAATGGACAAGTACAGAGAACTATTCAAATAGAAAAAATGCTAATTTATTCAGGTTGCATTACTTTATTATTTAAAAAATAAAGCTTTTCTAAGGGAAGTAAAGAGCGAAGTTGGAATTTAAAAGGAACAAAAATTACTACTTTACGGTCCACTGGCGGATCCAGGGGGAGGGGGCAAGCCCCCCCATAGAGGTGGTGGATTTATAGTTGGGACCGTTTTCTCTGGTTTGGGTTGGGACGAAAGCTTTTTTTTGTAGTTTGTTTTTATGGCACTTGGTATTAAGCAAGTTACATATAGCGATAATAAATTCTGTCGGTCTGTCGGTCCCAGTTTTGCTACTTTAGGCACTTCCAGGTAAGCTAGGACGATGAAATTTGGCAGGCGTATTTAGGACCGGACCAGATTAAATTAGAAATAGTTGTTTTCCTGATCTGACTATCTGGGGGGGGGGAGTGGGGGGCTGGTTAATTTGGAAAAAATAGAAAAATAAAGTATTTTTAACTTACGAACGGGTAATGGGATCTTAATGAAATTAAATAAAAAAAACTAGCTTTTTAAACTGAAAGTAAGGAGCTATATTAAAACTTAAAACGGACAGAAATTACTCCGTATATGAAATGGGTTGTCCCCTCCGCAATCCCTCGATCTTTACGCTAAAGTTTTTAATTGTTTTAAAAAGTAGAATTGTGGCAAAGAACCAAACTTTAGCGTAAAGAGCAAGGGATTGCGGAAGGGACAACCCATTTCATATACGGAGTAATTTCTGTCCGTTTTAAGTTTTAATATAGCTCCTTACTTTCAGTTTAAAAACTAGTTTTTTTATTTAATTTCTGAACGTTTTTGAATTTATGAATTTTTGATTTTGGCTCTCCGCACATTAATTAGTAAAATGAAATTTGCATATTGATTTTTTTTGGCTAAACGGCTTTCTCTTAGTTTTGATCAGACGATTTTGAGAAATAAGGGGTGGGGAAGGAGGCCTAGTTGCCCTCCAATTTTTCGGTTACTTAAAAGGCAACTAGAACTTTTAACTTTTAACGAAAGTTTTTATTAGTAAAAAATATACGTAACTTAAGAATTAACTTACGTGACAAACTTTTATTCTTTTATATTTTTTATTATTTATATGAGGGGGTTTGTCCCCTCGTTAATACCTCGCCTTTTACACTAAATCTTAAGTTTTGTCCCAATTCCTTAAGAATGACCCCTGAATCCAAAAAAATCCAAAATAAAGCCGTTAAACTCTTATCACCTAAAACTTTATTTACTCATAATATTAATGAACTTTATACGAAGAATCAACTTTTTGATATTTCAAAAACAAGAGACTACCAAGTTAGTGTTTTCACATATAAATTTATTAATAATATACTTCCCTCTTCTTTCAAAAATTTTTTCTCCATTAATTGTGATCTTCGTAGCCACGATACACGAGGGGCATCAAATCTGGTACACCCATTTAGAAATACGGCTAGAGCTTCTTTCGTGTTTAGAAATTTTGCCCCCTCTGTATCGGATATTATTCCAATTGAAATAAGAAATTCGAGTCATTTGGCTTCCTTCAAGGCTGTTGTTAAGAGATTCTTCCTTGCAAAAGAATAGTATGATAATGATGCAAAAGTATAGTAATAATGCGTGAGTGTCATAAGTAGAATCTTTGTATGTAGTAATATGTAGAGTAGAGATGACTGTCACCTGCTGCCAACAAGCCCCTCGGGCATATCTTAGCAGGTGCAGCAAAATGTTTTGTATACATGTTTTGAAATAAATTAATCTAATCTAATCAGAAAGGCCGTGGAATAAATAGTTGAAATTACTAAAAACACTTAGCATAAAGAGCAAGGTATTTGTCTCCTCCTAAATACCTCGCTCTTTATGCTAAAGTATTTTTAGTACCCCTCATATGCGTAATAATCTCTGTTAGTCTTAAGTTTTAGTGCTACTCTTTACTTTCAGTCGAAAAACTTTTTCGTGTTTATATTTTCATTGTTTTTTTTTTATAGTAATGCTAGAAAATCCCGCGCCTTTTTCATTGAATTTCTCTTCCCCCATGACATTTTCCTCCAAGAGAAGATCCTCACACAGCCTCCTCCCCTCAACCCCACCCCAAACCCGAAAAATCCCCCTGAAAACGTCTGTACACTTCCCAGTAACCATTACTGTATATAAACACTGGACAAAGTTTGTAACTTGCAGCCCCTCCCCCAGGGACTTTGGGGGAGTGAGTCATTCCAAAGACATAGATAATATGGTTTTATACTACGCGGAACAAAATGGCTATCTTAAAATTTGGATCCATTGACTTTGGGAAAAAGATGAGCGTGGGAGGGGACCTAGGTGCCCTCCAATTTTTTTGGTCACTTAAAAAGGGCATTAGAACTTTTCATTTCCGTTAAAATGAGCCCTCTTGCAAGATTCTAGGACCACTTTGTCGATACGATGACCCCTGGAAAAAAAAAAACAAACAAATAAACACGCACCCGCGATCTGTCTTCTGGCAAAAAATACGAAATTCCACATTTCTGTAGATAGGAGCTTGAAATTATTGCTATAGGGTTATCTTATACGCTGAACACGTTGGTGTGATGTTCGTTAAGATTCTATGAATTTTAGTGGGTGTTTCCCCCTATTTTCCAAAATAAGGCAAATTTTCTCAGGCTCGTAACTTTTGATGACAAAGATTAAATTTGATTAAACTTATATATCTAGAATCAGCATGAAAATTCGATTCTTTTGATTTATCCTTTAGCATCAAAATTCCGTTTTTTAGAGTTTCGTTTACTATTGAGCCGGGTCACTCCTTACTACAGTTCGTTACCACGAACTGTTTGATTTGAAATTTGGAAGGATATCGTTTCTCAGAACTCTTTATTTTAAATGCCGACCAGATCCGGTGACATTGGGGGGAGGGGAACCTAAAATCTTGGAAATACTTAGAGTGCAGGGATCGGAATGAAACTTGGTGGGAAAAATAAGCAGAAGTCCTAGATACGTGATTGACATAACCGGAATGGACCTGCTCTGTTTGGGGGAGTTGGGGGAGGGTTAATTCTGAATATTAGAAAAAATGAGGTATTTTTAAGTGACGAAGGAGTGATCGGATTTTAATGAAATTCCATATTTAGAAGGACCTCGTAACTCAGATCTATCCAGACCGGATCCAGATTTATTAAAGGGGGGGGAGTTGGAAGGGAACCAGAAATCTTGGAAAACACTTAAAGTGGAGAGATCAGGATGAAACCTGGTGGGAAGAATAAGAACAAGTCCAAGATACGTGACTGACATAACTGGAACGGATCCGCTCTGGATCCGGTGACATATGGGGGAGTTGGGGGGGACCTACAATCTTGGAAAAACGCTTAGAGTGGAGGGATCGGGATGAAACTTGGTGGGAAAAATAAGCAGAAGTCCTAGATACGTGATTGACATAACCGAAACAGATCCGTTCTATTTTGGAGAGTTGGGGGGGGGGAGAAGTTAAATTTGAAAAATTACAAAAAATGTGGCATTTTTAACTTACGAGGGAGTGATCGTATCTTAAGGAAATTTCATATTTAGAAGGACCTCGTAACTCGGATCTCTCATTTTAAATCCCGATCGGATCCAGCGTCATTGGGGGGGGGGACCAGAAATCTTGGAAAACACTTAAAGCGGAGAGATTAGGATGAAACTTGGTGGGAGGAATAAAAACATGTCCAAGATACGTGACTGACATAACCGGACTGGATCCGCCCTCTTTGGTGGAGTTAGGGGAGGGGAGGGAGTAATTCGGAAAATTAGAAACAAATGAGGTATTTATAACTTACGAACGGCTCTTCCGACCTCATCACAAGTGCCATTTGAGTTCCTAGCTCTTGTTTATCATTAAGCCTGTTTCTTTTTGCAAATAAGTTTGAAACAAGGTTTTAATCACTTTGTGCGGTCTCTGTTAGATTTTACTAATGTCGCATACCGCCAAAAAGTATTTAATTAAATTTAGGTTTATCAAAGGAATCTGTCCTTATTGCCGCAAAAGCCAACTGAGAGACGGAAATCTTCATTTCGTAATAACAAGGAGGGGCAATTTAAAATCTTAACACGTTTAGGCTATCGAAATGATATTTCAGGATTACGCTGTCTCAACAGGGCTGTAAAGTAAAATATGCACTTCTTTTTACTATCAAAAATTTGTTTTCGAGTCTTGCTATGACACTGAGGTGAACAAATTGATATCATTACTTTTTTTGCTATTTGTTCCGGTTTTTTGGGTTTGCTTTTTTGCAAACCAGGGGATTTGTATTATAGAAAGTAAATGTATGAGAAGTGCGAAAATTAGTAATTTAAGTTTTGAATTTTGGTGAGGAAATGGTGGTCACTTTACTATCCACTTTTATCTTACCGAAGCTCTGCTTTATATGAAATATCACTTCCTCTGTTTATCCTAAAACATTAAAATAAAGGCAAAGTCTTCAAAGCTTCAATAAAAGTTCGTATAAGTATATGCTTAAAACCAAATATATGAGTCGAATAAATTTACGAAAAACGGTTTATAAAAGAAGGCAAATAACTATATATATATTTTTTTTATCTAGCTGGTATGGATGGGTCTGAATTTTCATTTTGAATCAGAAGAATGGCATCGATTTTTGTTTTCAAACATTTACTTACTTTGATATATTCCATCCAATCATATTTCCACGATTAGTTGTTTATAAATCAAAATTTGTACAGGACATTTCTTTTACTTAATGCTAAATCTGAGTCAAATTTCAAATTTTTATATTTCTGCTTAACAGACGTATCGAGATTTAAACGTTTGAATTGAATATTTGAAAATTTTCAAGATTAAGAAAAAAAAATAATTAAAAATCTACCACAGCTTGAAACCCTGAGAATTTAAATCACCAATCTATACCTATCAAATTCAAAAATAACAAACACATTATGATTTGTTGTCTAGGGAGTAATTCGACTCATATACTTAGTTTGAAGCAAATATATACATGCAGATTTATTAGAGTTGATATTTTTCTGACGATTTTGGTCTTTATTCAAATATTTTTGGATGAGTAGAGCTCTAAACTGACATGACTCTAGACTTGACAGGACTAGTCATTATAAACATTCACTCAAATATTGTGGTATACATCGACAGTGTAATGAATAGATATGGCGGGAGTGGAGTTTGAGAAATAGACTTTTTCTTGTAAAAGTGTGAATTCCATAATTTAAGCGAAATATTTCGAACTTTAAAACGTGGAAAGATACGCTATGTTGTTATGAAAAGTAAAATTTTGATTAGTAAATTTTTGAGATTTCGTCAAAGTTGACTCTGTTTATTGAAACACTTTTTTTTCTAGGCATTTTTTAGTGTTTTAAATGTTTTCTAGGCATTTCTATCTGTTACATTATAACAAGAAAACATTCTGTTTTCCTTGTTACATTCCCAATAGAACTAGTTTTGGTACAGTAAAAGTAAATCATTTAAGGCACTTTTCACAGTATAAAAATAAAGCATTTCAGGGACATTTCATGATTATTTTGTAGACTATTTCAAAGTGAATCCATCTTGATTGTATTACGACTACTTATTAACTTTAGAATTTGTATCATAACTTGAATATTTTCATTACATAGAGAGAATAACTGGGTTTCCAGAGTTCATATTATGGTTGATATGTTCTTCATCATGGTTGCAGCGGTAGCTGCAACTTAATAAAGAGCGAACCACAGCCCATAGTAGCCAAAACTTAAAAAACCTGTTTTGAAAAAAAACTGCGTAGTGAAAAAAATTACCATCTGACACAGACTCAGAAATTGTAACTATTATTTCGGTTTGTCTTAAAAGCAAAAGTTTATTGCAACAAGAAATTCCTGGTGATTAAAAAGTCTCAGACCCCTCAAAAATGGCGTCAAATAAAAATGAAAATTCAAATAAAATGAAATTCTCCGCTCGTCAAATAAAAATGAAAATGAAAAATGAAAATATTGGAATCAGCTTGATCGAAAATCATAGATAAGGAAATTACTGTCCTCCTCCTTGAACAATTTTTTTTTGCATCGGTAGCACTGATCTGTCTCTCCCCCGTTTTTCAACAGGCCTATTGGGCTACCGGGACATCATAGAAAGATGCTCAATGGCTTGTTTTAAAGCTAGATCTCATATTATGTAGAGTATTAGTTGAGTATTCCTGCAAAATGTCAAATTTATGGTAAAATTTTATTATCCATACTTTACAAAACAGAATATGTTTGGGTCTTGAGGACAGGAATGTAGTATAGAACTAGTTGAGCATTCCAATATTGGAACTTACATTGGTTTGGGTTTAACGTTTTAAATAATTTTAATGCCATGCGCAGCAGGCAAGATAACATGCGCTCTTCTATATTAAAAAATGAACTACACACAAAACATAATTTCTAAGATTTTTACCATGCATTTCATGCATCGATATCCTTGGTGTTCTAGAAGTAACTATTTTTCTGAAGAAGATTTTTTAAGCTTTTCAAAACATAAGCAAAATTTTCGTATCTAACTAATTTCACCAACCCCCCCCCCCTGATAGACACGAATATTTTTTTAGACATACATGTGTGGAATAGCAATTAACAAATAAGTTGGAATTTAACCTGACAACTAAAAAAATATCCCCGAAAAACAAATGCAAACAGGTTTTTAGTACTGATTCCTCTATAGGCGATATTACAAAAAGTTTTATCATGTCTATTAAATAGTAAAAATAAGTAACCCCCCTTCCACGCCCTCTTTTTCCCCAATGTCGTCCGACCAAATTTTGAGATATCAGGTTCCATGGAGATGGTGTTTTATTTCCTAGCATTATTTGAATAACGATCAGAAATTAAATAAAAATACCATGTCTTTTCAACTGAAATTAAGGAGCGATATTAATACTTAGACAAACAGATATTATTATATATATAAAGGGGGTTGTCTTATCCTCAATGCATTTTACGCTAAAATTTCTTAGAACTTTTAAAAATGTTATTATTCTAAAAAAAAGTCATTCTTAAATAATTGGAACAAAAAGTCAAACTTTAGCATAAAAATCTTGGTATTGAGGAGGGGGCAACCCTATTAATATACAGAATAGCGTCTGTTCGTTTTAAGGTTTTATGCTACTCCGTATTTTCAGTTTGATTTTGATTTTTTTTTTTAATTTAATGTACCTGGTTGTATCTTGTTCGTGAATTTTTACATGGACAGTTCAGTCTCTCCCATGTTGAATGATGCACGTATTATGGATGGGTAATGTCGGGGGTATTGGTAGTGGAGGGGGAAATCTTGGTGCTTGAGCCTTAAACGAACTTAGCTTAATGGTTTATTATC
>NW_027066404.1:0-18686 GCF_032884065.1 Artemia franciscana
CAGGTTCTAAGTCTGGGGTACCATCATTCGGCTAATTGTTATTCCTAATCAGGAATCTATCTATTCTTGTTTCCAACCACTTCGTCTTCCAGCAGATTACAAGATACTGGTCTCAGTCCACCCGCAAGGGACTTAATCGAACGAGGATGGAAACACAATGAACAAAGAGTAATTTTAACGAGACCTTGCGGCTACTAGCAGCTCACTGAAAATGAAAGTTTTGGAAGTTGAGTCTGAAATTGTCTAAAATTGGGTATCTGATTGAACAGAAAATGTTGGAGCCGAGTCAGAAGCGAGTTTAAAGCTGTAGACTACATCGATTTTTGGAAGCTTTGCGTACTCCTTGCAATGGGTTCGTGTACTCCCTGGGGTACGCGTACCTTTGGCTGGGAACCAATGCACTACACTATACGATTTGGGCTCTGGTGAAGATTTAAAACTGTATTTCGGAAAATCTCAAATCCGGTGTAAGATCTCTTGGTGAGCGATTGAAATTATGATAAAGCGGGAAAGGTTTACAAAGATCGAGAAATACCTCATTAGTCGTTACTGAACAAGAACAGGAAGAAAAAAGGAAAACTAGAAAGAAAATTGCTAAATCGATAAAGGATTTCTTTCCCTAGACGTTTTGTCAAAGAAAGGTATCTACCACACAAAGAATCTCACCCCTTAGTCACCTAATCTTTAAGTCTCTTAAATGAAAAGAGTGTCGATGTAAGTGTAAAACATGATTACTATAAAAAATTATACCAACAAAAACCCCTCACTGAAAACATCCACTTTAAAATTTATTCCAATGAAGACTATTTGATAGATTTATCTTCGATATTTAGTTTTCATGTGACAGTCATGAAGTCCAACAATGAAATGGTAAATCCTGCCTTTGGATTATCCTATGAAAATTGTATATCACACAATTTGTTTAGACAAATAGCAGTCTACATAAATAGAACATTCATGGGCACTAGGAACAATCTATCAAACTATACGAGCAGCATACAATTCATGTTGCTGACTCCTTAGTCATAAAGGAAACTAGCTGTTGGGGTGGCGCTTCGCGCTACCCCAACACCTAGTTGGTGGGGGCGCTTCGCGCCCCTCCCCCCAAGCCCCCCCGCGGGCGTAAGTCGTTACGCGCCATTGTAGTTGTGTCCCTGTGTACCACCTATGACTATAGATAGATTTATATTATAGATTATAGATTTATAGCTTTCCGTTTCCAATTGCCAGCAATTGATCTGGAAATGTTTGACCCGAGTCATCGTTTTGCAATCGGACACGCATATTTGTAGTTAATTTTAATGTTTTCACATGTGCCCATAAATTAGAATTTTTCAGGCAAGCATTCATTTCGTCTGCAGGGGCTGATCTAGGTATTATAGGTAATGTTTGCCTGAAATCTCCCGCAAGCAATATTAATGTGCTGCCAAAGGGTTTCGACTTCCCTCGCAAATCTTTCAAGCATTGATCCAGAGCCTCGAGCGATTTTTTGTGTGCCATTGTGCACAAATCCCAAATAATAAGTTTGGATTGCTGCAATACTTTACCCATCCCAGATGATTTGGAAATATTGCACGTGGGAGTTTCTGCAGAATGCAAATTCAGAGTCAATTTCAAAGCGGAATGAGCAGTTCTTCCACCAGGCAGCAATGCTGCGGCTATTCCGGACGACACAATTGCCAACGCTATATCATTTTTTGAACGAATTGATGCCAGAATCAGTTTTATCACAAACGTTTTACCAGTACCTCTTAGCGCATCCAAAAAGAAAATTTCTCCACCGTTGTTATCGACACAATGCATTATCGTATCATAAATGTCTTTTTGTTCCGACGTTAACTTGGAAATGTTATTTTGTACATACGACAATAGATCACTCGTACTGTAACTTTGTTCACGATCCAATTCTACACATGTCGAAACAGCAGCGATACGGTTAGGTGAAGGCATTCCCAAATCCTGAAGAGGTTTGTTTGCCATACGTACGCACAAATCTTCTATAATAACTAAAGTGTAGTTATAAATTTCTGATGTAAAATCAAAAGTCATATCTGACGTCTCTAACTGTTTTCGATGGAGTATATCTTCGGACATTTTTGACTTATATTTTTCCCATAACTCTGTAGGAGCTGATGGAGAGCAAGTTGTTAAAATGATGCCAAACAATGCACGAATTTGACTTGGAGTTGACATTTCGCACGCGTCATTGATGCAGTTATCCCAGTGTTGGTCATTCTCCAATAAATTCAGAGCTTGGCATGCACTACGGTAAGTGTCATGTATAGTACCGTTTACAGTTCTCAAATACTCAAAGGATGTCAGACCGGGTACATTCACCAAAAGCAGGCGTAGAAAGAAGCATTCAAGTTGATGGGGGTGAACGATGTAGTCTTCCTATCGTGGTATCTTTGAAGATGGTAGGTTGGCCGTCGACTGACTTACCCTGTTTTCGACGTTCAAATACTTTATTTTTAGTATTCCACGTGTAACACGAAGGCACTTCAGTATACAGCAGTTTTTTTCCAAAAGAATCATTTTTGCAAAGCGAAAAGAAAGCGGTTAACTTTGTATCCGTTGGATTCAGGGCTCTTTGTTGCACGTTGGTTTCCGAGAAATAAACACGTTGACCATTCTGTAAATGTACCGCTAAGTGAACAACAGCTGGACTACGTTCATGTATCGGAAATGAAGGAATTCGCCAAACAGCTTCATTACTGCTTATGTATCTTCCAGCCTGATATTGTACGATTTCCTCGATATCTTTGATTTCGGGCTGCAAGCCAAAAACTGCCATGTCACTGTCTTTGTTGACGTATTTACATATGTATTTGATTGCCTTTACGGAGTTACGGTATTCAACGATTATGTGTGCATTAAATGTTTTTGATAATAATGGGGAATATGGAACAACCCACTGGTTATCTACTTCGATGGTGGTACCGTTACGCTTCTTTATTATTGCTGTTTTACCGCCATCTTCAGTAGATCTTCTTCTATATTGTGGGTAACCATCATTGCCAGTAATTGTGTTGGATACTAAAATTCGAGGATATTGCTTTGTGCACCTTCCTTTGGCCATGCATGGTGAATTTTCGTTTAGTGCACCGCAAGGTCCATGTATCATACTTTTTACAATAATATCATGTAACCCCTTATCGACATTTTCATCAGGTATTTCAGCGGAAATCACATCACCAATTTCGTTCGAAGTAATTTTTTTATGTAGCCAGATTAGTATATGTGCGTGTGGCAAACCTCGTTTTTGCCATTCCACTGAGTACATCCAACATCGCACTGACCCAAACACTTCAAGTTTTACTATGTAGTTTATCAGTGATTTCAACTTTTGCCGGAAGACACGGGCCGTAATGTCATGTCTATGAACCACCGATTGTCCTTGAAGTAAAAGCTGCTGTATCTCGTCCCAAGATTGATTACATGTAAATGTAATAAATAAATCTGGACGACCATAGAGACGAACATACGCAATAGCATCTTGAGCATATTCATGCATATGACGGGTACTGCCAGCATATGACGAAGGTAAAATTGTTAATCTTCCAACGTTTGTGGTATTACCGTCATTTACAACTACATCTCGCAAATGAATGTATTGTTCAGAGCGGAGCTTGGTCTGATTCAGGCGGATATATAGCAAACGTTCTGATTCAATTTTAGCATACATATCAACGACGTATTGGTGAAACAATTGACGGCATTTTAAAATATACTTTTCTTCATCCGGCCGAATCATTAGTCTATAGGAATAATAATACATTGCACTGCATTTCTTATTCATTTCTTTGTTTGTGGCTGGATTCATCAATTTAATATTAAAGTGATAGCCGTTGACTCCATCCCAAAAAATGATAGTATATTGTAGGGCATCGTAGCATCGATGAGTTTCAGCAATTCTTAACAACTGAGCGTTTCGCTTATGAAGAATAATATCTCGATCAAACCTGATCAAAACCTGATCACCGACCATAACGATTCCCATTTCGTCGATAGTTGGAGCATTGTATCTACGCACATGTTGGCCAGGAGGCGTTTTGTCAGCGGAAATAACAATTTTATGCCTATCAGTAGGCATCAAATCGATGGCTGTTTTGAACAGACGCAAAAATTATTATTTTCGTGGAAAAGATGTTGCAATTGGGAAACGATTGTCCTTTCAACGTTGGGAGAAATTTCGCAACGTGCATTCAATTCAGAATTTCTATCACTGATGAATTACAATTGTAGAAATTTATGAATTCTCGCCTGAGAATGGTAGAAGGGACCCTGCTCTATGATAAATTTGCCCTTTTACTTTGAAAGTAGACATAAATTGATCTGGATTTTCGATTTGGGCTCCAAACGACGTCATTTGGAAACATGAGTTATATTTTCTGATTTGTGATAAAAAACGCTTAGATTCTGACGTAGTTCCAGTAAGGAAAGTCTTCAATGGCTCTGGTGGTGCAGCCAACAGAGGAAGTCTAACTTTTCCTGAGGCGCAACACATTCCCATTGTTTCACCATTGAATTTCAAGGCCTTGCAATAGGGACAAATTTTAGGGGCTGTACCTGAATGCCAGGCGATAACTTTCAGGTTGCTCTGATTCTTCGGCACGCTTTCTTTTCTTACTTTCTCTATCAGAAGCAAGCCTGATTTCTTGCTGTTCTTGTGATTCCTCGGCACGCCTTCTTTTTTCACTTTCTCTTTTAGCAGCAAGTCTTGTTTCATGTTGCTCTGGTAGTTCCTCGGCACGCTTTTTGTTCTTTCTTTCTCTATCAGCCTCAAGCCTGTTTCCTTGCTGTTCTTTTGATTCCTCGGCACGCTTTCTTTTCTTACTTTCTCTATCAGCCTCAAGCCTGTTTCCTTGCTGTCCTTTTGATTCCTCGGCACGCTTTCTTTTCTGACTTTCTCTAACAGCAGCAAGTTTTTTGGCATAGACTCTTTAAGCATCTTCCTCGGCTGTTGCCATTGTAAGTTCATCAGTCATTTTAAACTTAAACATTAATAGATTTCTACGTGAACATATATGTCTTAAATACCTTTAATGACGTCACCGTCATAACAAAAATGTTTCAGAGTTCAATGCGTTAACAGCTAAAATTAGATATTTTATGAACACTGCTAAATCAGTGAGTTTCTTGTCAAGTGAATTAATTTAACATTTCACAATATTTGGTTTGGGATCACAGAGTTTTTTAATCCTGACCTAAGCTTCATAATTAATTCAGTGACCTTGTTATTTCGCAACAATTGCCTTGGAATTATAGAGACTTTTAATCCTGACCTATGCTTCATAATTAATTCAGTAACCTTGTTATTTCGCAACAATTGGCTTGGAATTTGTAATGTCATATATCAGTGACCTACATTTATAAATTGAACGGTTTAAATTGTGTGGTGGTTGAAAACAGGTGCCTTGAAAAGATGCCAAGTATTAGCGAACAATCGGAGGATCTGAATGACTTTGAACTTATATATTCGCCTGTGTTAAATTTTGTCCAAAGTAATTGGCAGAATTCGATTTCTGAGAAGGAAATTATTGAATATGGAGTGGATTTTTTTGCTTCACCAAAAATAGTTGAAGCTAAGGCTGATTTATGGTCGAGACTTGCGCCTGATGAAATCCCCCTCGCCGCAGTGGTGCAAAGTCTGCAACCAGTAATATTAAAGACATGCTCGATCTTTTGAAGAAGTGTGATGAAGCTAGTATCTCTATGCCACCTTATGTTATTAAACTTCCAACTGAAGTTCCAGTGTTGCCGGCTGTGGCCTATTCACAATTGGCCTCTAAAGTTTCTAAAGTTCATCAACTTGTTCAAATTGTGTCAGCAAAGTTGGACAATTATAGCCTCAATTACCCTCAGTTACCAAAACCTATAGGCTCTAATCGCCAGTCAACCACTATTGTCGTCTCTCAAGTGCCGTCTCATCGATCGGATCCAATTAAAAGGAAAGACGCTATTGATGAAATCAGTGGCCATGAACTTGTATCCAGTATTCGCCCGGTTCACGATAAGTGGTATGTAAATATTGATAAATCTGCTGCCGAAGACTTCCGTGCATCTGTTCCCGTCATTCTCGCCGGTACGTCAACCAAAGAAATTTCTAAGAAATATTCGGCCATTATAAAAGGTGTTCCAGGGGATTATGCGATTCAGTCTTTCACAAATTGTAGCGGTATTGTTGCTGCCAAAAGGCTTGGCTCTTCGAAAACAGTTAAGCTTGATTTTGTGGATTCTTTTGCTAAAGCAGCTTATTTCAAAGACGGTGTAAGAATTGGTTATGAATTCTTTAGACTGTGTGAGTTTAAGGAAATTCCAAAGTGTTGTTTTAAGTGCCGATCGCCCCATCACTTCCAGTCTTCTTGTCCCAGTCCTGCGCCCAAATGTGCTCGTTGTGCCGGCCCTCATATTAGTTCAAAAGAAAATCCATGCAATGCCTCACCAAAATGTGCCAATTGCAATGGTGAACACGTGTCCTTTAGCATGTCATGCTCCGTTCTCCGTGGTTTTGCTAGTCAACAAACCTCTAAATGACTTTACAAATTTCAATCATATCGCACAATATCAATGGCACAAAAAATAAAGATGCTTATATTGACGATCTGTACGAGAACTTCGACGTTATCTGCCTGCAAGAAACTTTGTTAACTGCCTCTAGCAGAAATTTCCTTCATCGAAGCTCTGTTCATTCGGTTTTTACTTCTGATGCTGTTACCACGCGTGGCCGCCTTTCTGGAGGCCTGGCCTGTATTTAAAAAAAAAAGTATTGATCTTTCGAACCCATCCCTTTTTTATTCGGATAAGCACATTCTTGCTGTTAGAGTAAATAGTACTGTGTTTGCTAATGTTTATCTTCCATATAAAACTAATACAGTGGAGTCAATAAATAAATTTGCTATTACATGCAAGTCTTTAAAGTCCGTGATGAATCGTGTCAAGGAAAATAAACTTGATTTTGTAGTTCTTGGTGACTTTAACACGGATTTGGATGAACAAAGTTATCGATCCCGAGAAATATTGGAGTGCATGCCCCCTTACGTGATTCTGAAGAAAGATTTATCATACTCCTATATCCATCAATCTGGTAGTGTTTCTAATATTGATCATATAATCAGTTCATCACAGCTAAAATGCTCGATTATTCATGTTGATATTGAGTCTGATGACATTGACCATCTATCGCTTTCATTTACTACTGAACTGAAACGTAACCTTTGCAATGTTGCCCCTATTGGGAATTCTAAATGGTTTAAATGTAGTAATTGGAAAAGAGCCGATATTGCTTTATATATATTGTCTTTATCTACACTGCTTAATTGTATTCGTGTGCCTTATCATCTACTCCAATTGCAAGTAAAGGGTAGTAAGCGTGATCTTGATAGATATTATGATGATATAATTAGATGTATGAAAGAAGCTGAAAAAATTGCGGTTCCCCAGGAACGTCTTCGTATAAAAACGCGGAAATCTATATGGGCTGCCGATCCTGAATTAAAGAATTTTAAAAATAAGGCAAAACTTTGGCTTCGAATTTGGGTTGATTGTGGTAGACCTATAACGGGGTCTGTTGCGGATATAAAGCAGAAAACAAAGAATGATTATAAAAAGTACCTTAAATCTATTCGTTATAAGGGTATGGAATTTCCAGCCTCTAAAAAGGATTGGTCTAAGTTGATCAATTCTGAGAAGCTGGATAAAAGTGATCTTTATAATAGTGATTCGATTTCTAGTTCAACTTGGTATGTTTACTATTCGGGAATTTTTTCCAAAATTAATTTTTTTGTGCAGTCACATTATTCTCGGTTACTTTCTAAAATTCTACCGCCTTCGCTTCATCAGGGCCATATTATTCCAGTATCAATAACTGCTGTTGAAAATGCAATTAAGCAACTGAAATCTTCATCCATTGATATTGATGGTATTAGTGTAAATAATATAAATCCAAAGTGTGTTGTTCTTTTATTTCATTTGCAGTTGTTGTTCCAAATGTGTTTAACATCTTCTCTGGTTCCGGATAGCTTTCTTTGTGGAAATGTCACCTCAATTCTAAAGCGGGGAAAACTCACTTCTCAATGTTCATCTTATCGCCCTATAACCACTACGTGTAACTTGAGTAAAAGCCTTGAATATATTTTAATTCCTCATTTAAATGAAAATATAAATTTCGGATCGAATCAAGTCGGGTTTCAAGCTGGTATTAGTTGTCAACATGCACACCGTGTTCTTTCTTCCGCCCTTAAGAATAGCATGGCTGAGGGGTCGCCACTTTATATGTGTACTTTGGACCTTTCTAAAGCTTTTGACAATGTAGTTCACAGTCAAGCTTTTTTTCCCTTTTTAATAATGGTGTAAATCTTTCAGTCATTTTTCTTCTTCGTTTTTGGTATGAGAATTCTTTTCTCCGAATTAATAAGTCTGGATCTCCGTTTGTCCGTTTATGTCGAGGTGTCAAGCAGGGAGGGGTTTTATCACCTAGTATATTCAAAATGTGCATTTCTGGTATTTTAGATGAAATTAGATCAAATTATTTATTAGACTCTCAGATGTTTCTTATCTTGCTTATGCAGATGACCTTTTACTTTTGTGTAAAAATAAGCAAGGTCTCTCGTTTATGGTCTCAAAAGTTTCACATCTATTTTCTAATGTTGGTCTTTCTCTTAATGTTGAGAAATGTGAATTTCTAGTTTTTAATGGTCCGACTTCCTCTAATGCTCCCTTAGCTTGTCGCGGTTTTTCAATACCCTTTGTTTCCACCTTTCGGTGGTTGGGTATTACTGTTACGAATTCAATTTCTTGCCTACGGCAGTGCACTGTTCGTGATGTTCAAAAGAAAATTCAAACCGGCTATTCTAAGATAGTTGCTAATCGAGGGAAGTATAATAGACGTGCACTCGGTAGACTATATGCTACATTTTGTGATCAATCTGTCCTTTACCTTTCTGGTCTTATCCCCTTCTAAAGAAAAAAGATATTAATCAGATTCGGATTTTTTATTTCAGATATTGTAAATTTTTACTTTATCCCCCCTTGGTATAGCAATAGGAAGATAATTCGTAAGTTTGATGTCCCTGATATAAGTGCAAAGTTGGCCCTCATGTATGGAAGGTTGTCGGAATCAGCTTTTTATCGTTTATCGCCTCATCATCCTTTGGTCCGTCTGTTCGGTTAATCTCATTGTAGCATAATGTTTTTTCTATTTGTAGTGTATTTTACTTGTAGTGTATTTCATTTTTTTTTCTTTTTGTTACTCCACAAGTGCCATAACTTGTTATGATGTGGGTTAAAAATAAATTATTATTATTATTATTAGACCCACACACAGACAATTTATTTTTATATATATAGATATATAGATTAAAGGGCCTCAACCAGTGGATATAAATATAAAACAGACAAAGATTCTATAATTATAATTGGAGATAGAACAACCAGTGAATTACGTTTAGATGGAAAATAGATAATGAAATATTTAATATACCCCAAAGGCTGCCATCAAATGCTAAGATTGCCATAAAATTGATAAATTAAACGAAAACTTACCAAGTTTAAAGTTCGATTGTAATTCTACTCCAAAAAAGGAGGACCAGCGTAGCTCAGAGTTTAACTGAGATAGACATCCGCTATCACTTGAATTGACAAAAAATAATACCAGCATTTTAAAGTCCTTGTAGTATGCGATGGTTAAGCTCATGGTGAAGCGCTGAGGGTTCAACGGGAAGGGAAATCGGGAAGGCAGTTGAACGAAGCGTAGTTAAGGTGCTCCTTTTTTGGAGTAGAATTACGATCAAACTTCAAACTTGGAAGGTCCTCGTTTAATTTATCAATTCTACTTCAAAGCAGAGCACCTTAACTACGCTTCGAGTTAAACAGAGATTTTAAAGCTCACCATGAACTAAACCATCACTAACAATCAATAATAGCCCTAATGATAAAAATAGGCTTTTGTGCGAAAATTCATTTACAGTAAAATGTTTTCAAACACAATAAATACAATTGATAAATTCCAAAGATAAATAACTGTCGTCTACTTTCTATTGGTCTGTCGTAGAGCCTTGCTTTAAGGTAACTGAGGTAGACCTGGTGCTATGAGCACCAAAAAGACTGAGATTTATAGCAGTAAAAAATAACACTTCTTAGATCCATCTAGAAATAGGTGGCTCGGACTCAGCAATATTAGGCTTACAGTATACATGAAAAAATTGGGTCGTCTCTATTTTTATATTACGTCATTATAATATAAGTAGCTAGTTACCGGATGTGTTACCGGACACAAGGAAGGCCAAAAATTTATCTCTAATTTGTTGTTGTACGGTTTCGTTGTTCTTAACAACACATTGATTTGAAATAAAACTCTCAATTGTCATTATTGATCATATTACTATGTGAAAAACAGGCCTAAATCTGAATTTTTTCATTAACTGATAAAATCAATAAAATTGCTGATTTTTGTGTTAGTATCTTTATTTGAAGATTTTCAATATACTAAGCTGGTAATCTAAAGAGATCGAATACGCGTTTTACATCCCAAATACTAGAAAGCTTGAGAAGACTAGGCCGTCTATTAAAGACACCTCTAACAAACTTCTTGTGATTTAATTATTGCCTAACTGAAGGCTTGGTGAAATCACTGATTGCAGCATTAATGCACTATATCCAACAACAGAGTGAGGAAGCTCCGTAAGGAAGGTCAATGTCTCTAGCAAGAGTTGCCTCTAAGGACTGGATCACGTTTCTTCAACAAAAGTCGATCTTTTTTAGTGTGAACCCTTTACTGGTGCTTAGTCGATTCCCACCATCCATGCATGATAATATCGACAATGGAAGGAGAATACCCTTGGCGGCAAAGACCTTGCCGGAGATTACGCAAGCCACTAGACGTAACGCTTTCGACAATGGATGATGCAAGATCGGTTTCTGTGACAAAAATAAAATAAAAAGATCATCTGGTAGAAGCATGAAACTTTAAGTAAAAGTCTAAATAGTAAGGCATATTAGACTTATGGGGTCCAATTGGAAAGATCAAAATACCAGTGGCCTGATCTGTTTCTGCTTTCTGAAGGCTCTTCAGAAGCGAAATAAATGGGGGGATGCATAGAATAAAGGAGGCTGAGGCACACAACTCGTTGAAATATCATTTACGAAAAAATATTTTGGATCTGGTTTCTAAGAAATAAAAGGTTCAATCTGAAAATTTAACTAGTTGCAAAAAAGTCAATGTCAATCAACTGAAATATCTAAGAGTTCATAATATTAAATATTCAATTTCCATCATTTTCATTAGCAAATCTTCGTGAATCTTCATCAGTGATATTAGCCACTCAAGACATATATTTTGCAGATAACCACCCTTCACCCTGCAAAACCAGCTGCCAAACGTTATTTGCGAAATAATTACAAAACTGAGAATTTGATCCCCTCTTTTTATTTATGTAAGCTACTGCGTTTCTATTATCTGAACACAGCTGGGCATGCATACCTTTGCTATCCTGACCAAAACTGTTACAAGCTGATAAACAGCTTTTGTTTCTAAAACATTGATGTCAAATATTATTTTATTCTGAGGACAATTTAAGCCTATATGTGGCCGTCTCATGGAATATACACCCACAAATGTCCAGGCTAGATTTGATGCATCATCCACAGCCTAGTCTTTTATATTATCACATAAATATTTGTCCACTGATCTAGGCTCGACTGCTTTAGAAAAATGATGGGGAACATCCAACCGCTATTGCAATTCCGAACTTATATCAGATGTTGACTTTAGCTTGGCCGCAAAATTGCCCTGCGCATGTTTTAGTGCTTGAGCACTCAACAGCTCCGCTTTCCAATTAAAGACACTAATGTCTGCGATAGTTTGGACGAGTCTGCCACGGCGATAACGGTATACCCCCTCCTCTTGTATATTTTGGTCTTCCAAATGATTCTTCCAAATCCACCATGGTTTTGGCTTTGGATGGTGTTTTGCCAACGTCCTTGACAAAAAGAAACTCTGTCACTTTGACTTCAGGAGCACATAAAGCTGATGCTACCGTGGGATCTGAATTTATTTCGAACTAGCTGTTGGGGTGGCGCTTCGCGCCAGCCCAACACCTAGTTGGTGGGGCGCTTCGCGCCCCATTGCACCAATTGTCCATGGGAAAAACAATCAGTATTAAGATCTATACCACATTTTTCTAATGATTGACCTTGAGCTTTGTTAATGGTGATTGCAAATGCTAATCGAATTGGGAATTGCAATCTTTTAAATTGAAAAGGCAGATCCGTTGGAATCATGGGAATGCGAGGAATAAGACAGCCTCACCCTCAAAAGGCCCTATCAAGATTGTGGCCTCTATTAGGTTTTCCATTGTTTTTTTTATGGCAAGTCGCGTGCCATTGCAAAGCTTTGGTGGGTTGATATTTCTTAAAAGTTATTGGTACGCCTATTTTTAGTTGTAGCACGTGTGGTGGAAACCCTGAAAGATCCACGGAATTTAAAAATTCAGATGGATAATTAACCGCTTCATTTGGTTCCAAAACTGTGTCGACTGACTTGTAAAGGACTGCCTGGTCTCGAATCTTGGTCAAAACAATTGTTGATTTCGTGGACGTCTATATTTTTGGGTGCGAGAATCGCTCTTTCATTTAGCCATTTATTATTTTTATAATTTTTTAGAATATTCGGAAATACTTTTCCAATCAATTCATTTTTGGACGTCACTAAATTACAGAAATCAGCAGGTAGTTGTATACGTCCTGAAATTGAGTCTACTGGGAGCTTTCCGTTTCCAATTGCCAGCAATTGATCTGAAAATGTTTGACCAGAGTCATCGTTTTGCAATCGGACACGCATATTTGTAGTTAATTTTAATGTTTTTACGTGTGCCCATAAATTAGAATTTTTCAGGCAAGCATTCATTTCGTCTGCAGGAGTTGATCTAGGTATTATAGGTAATGTTTGCCTGAAATCTCCCGCAAGCAATATTAATGTACTGCCAAAGGGTTTCGACTTCCCTCGCAAATCTTTCAAGCATTGATCCAGAGCCTCGAGCGATTTTTTGTGTGCCATTGTGCACTCATTCCAAACAGTAAGTTTGCATTGCTGCAATACTTTACCCATCGCAGATGATTTGGAAATATTGCACTTGGGAGTTTCTGTAGAATGCAAATTCAGAGGCAATTTCAGAGCGGAAAATTCAGAGCGGAATGAGTAGTTCTTCCACCAGGCAGCAATGTTGCGGCTATTCCGGACGACGCAATTGCCAACGCTATATCATTTTTTGATCGAATTGATGCCAGAATCATTTTTATCACAAACGTTTTACCAGTACCTCCTGGCGCATCCAAAAAGAAAATTTCTCCAACGTTGTTATCGACACAATGCATTATCGTATCATAAATGCATTCAATTCATAATTTCTATCACTGATGAAGTACAATTGTAAAAATTTATGATTCTCGCCTGAGAATGGCACGCTTTCTGTTCTTTCTTTCTCTATCAGCCTCAAGCCTGTTTCCTTGCTGTTCTTTTGATTCCTCGGCACGCTTTCTTTTCTGACTTTCTCTATCAGCAGCAAGTTTTTTGGCATAGACTCTTTGAGCATCTTCCTCGGCTGTTGCCATTGTAATTTCATCAGTCATTTTAAAGTTAAACATTAATAGATTTCTACGTGAACGCATGTCTTAAATATCTTTAATGACGTCACCGTCATAACAAAAATGACGACAACTAACTTCATGACGTCAGTCAACACACAAACATGACGTCACCTGACAGACACATCCACAGACAACTTATTTTTATATATATAGATTTTACCAGTACCTTCTGGCGCATCCAAAAAGAAAATTTCTCCAACGTTGTTGTCGACACAATGCATTATCGTATCATAAAAACATTCAATTCAGAATTTCTATCACTGATGAAGTATAATTGTAAAAATTTATGATTCTCGCCTGAGAATGGCACGCTTTCTTTCTCTATCAGCCTCAAGCCTGTTTCCTTGCTGTTCTTTTGATTCCTCGGCACGCTTTCTTTTCTGACTTTCTCTATCAGCAGCAAGTTATTTGGCATAGACTCGTTGAGCATCTTCCTCGGCTGTTGCCATTGTAATTTCATCAGTCATTTTAAAGTTAAACATTAATAGATTTCTACGTGAACGCATGTCTTAAATATCTTTAATGACGTCACCGTCATAACAAAAATGACGACAACTAACTCCATGACGTCAGTCAACACACAAACATGACGTCACCTGACAGACACATCCACAGACAACTTATTTTTATATATATAGAAGAAGATATCATCGAATGAGGCCTTTTTTGACTGACGTCATAATTGGTGAGGCCAAGCATGCGAACTATATTTGTTAGGTTTTGACAACTCTTTGATATCCTGATTTTCCAGCTAAAGAATCATATTTGCTGCAATTGAAACGTAAGAGGTTGAGTGAGCAATAGGCCGCTGCACTTGAAGTGCCCGTGATGAGAAAGTACCACATACTTTTACTGTTAACCTTGGGAACAACAATTTTATCGGTATTCGCAGGCCTAGTGTGGCACTCAATCTTTCAGTGTCGCAAATCTCCAAGTGATTTGAGGTGCTTTATTTAAATCTTTTGCCTTTATACTTTTCCGGAGAAGCCTTCCGTTTTCTGTCATTTCTTTGGTCATGGATTTCTTTTGGGGCATGCAGAGCCAGTTCTGGCGGTTCTAGAGCCTATGTCTGGGCTCCGAGAGCTAGATCTTGTGTTCCCTAGAACAAATTTCAGTGCTACGAGGGCCATATCAAGCACGAGGTTGAAACTCATGACCCCGAGAGCAATGAACTATTCTTCCATCACTATCCACTGTTGGGAAGGTTGAAACCAGAACACCTTGAGCTTAGGCCAATTCTTGAGTCATAGTCGATTCTGGACTAAGAAACTTTGAAACGACATCCCACACTTTTAGAATTTTTCGTTCTGGGAGGAAAATACGCATTGATTGCTAATCTAACATAAAAACCCGAATTTCTGTTTACTTGAAGTAAGAACTACCTTTTCCATTTGAATGGCGATGCCTCATTTCTGACTGTGATTTCACTGTTGCATGAACGTTGTTTTGACGTCCTGAAAATAGCCTTCCCAGAAAGGCTTAATCATCCAAGTGAACAACAGACAGATACCCTTTATCAAAGTAGGGAGAAAAACTGGTTTCGTATGTTTTGGAAGAACCTTGGGGTTCCTGACAAATGATTTGGCATTAAGACCTAGCAACAATCTTTTTCAAACAAAGCTATTCGCTCATAAAGATGAACAAGACATGAATAATAAAAACTGACAAGGTCAACAGAGGTCAGGTAATAATTTTGTCATTAAGAGAACCGAGAACTACCTTTTCTGAGGGTCCTGGCCCTGTCTGAATGAGCGCGATATTGCCTTCTACGCTTCTCAATATCATAATTTTGCTCCATGAAATCGTCCTACAAGTCAATCAATATCTTATCATAACACAGTAGAAGCAACTTCAGTATTTATACTATGCATCACAAATACTTATTAGTTAGTTTGGTGTTAACCCAAGCGAAAGCGAATATCAACTGGCATTATTTTTGGTCAATCCAAGTGATAGCGGACGTCTATCTCAGTTTAACTCGAAGTGTAGCTAAAGTGCTCCGCTTTTGAGTAGAATTAATACTCAGTATGTTCCATGTCATTTTGGGAAAGATAGACCCTGATGCACCTGATGCAATAGTCTCTCTCACCTCATACATACTTTATATACGAATACAACAGGCAATGAATTCTGTTTAGCAATTGAAAAATTGAGAGCCAGTGAAAACAATATCAAACTACTCGTGCCTTATACGATCATTAATCGGCGAAATATTGCCACAGACTGACGCACCTTCATAAACTCCTCATTTATCAGCGGCACAATTCCTTCAGAACTGGCTTTGACATTCGTAAAAAGCACTAATACTATTAGATAATGGACATTTCCCCCTCTTGTGAATAAATTAAAAGGAATTCCACTCTACAATTTATCCTTTGATAGATTCCAATAAGACCTTGTATGAATTGACAATGCAATCCCTAGATCAAGATTTACAACTATTCGAACATGGAATAACCGATTCAATGTTCGCAAAAACTCATAGTATCATTGTACTGGACTTATTTGGCACCCAAGACATGAATATTGTCCGAACAGGCATGGTACGTTTAAAATGTACCTTTGCCGTGCTATTGACGGTGGGGCGTCACATTAATCTCACTAAACAATTTTGAAACCTACTAGGAAATCATCCCCGATGGGTAGTGTTATACAATGCCTCGCACCATGAACACAAATCAAATTATCAGTGTATCTAACTTGGATTCACAAATGTCCAAAAACAAATCTTGTTCCATATTTGTTCATAGCGCTAGCACACTATTATCATTATTAAGATTATAAAATTATCATTATCATTATTAAGAATATAAAGACAGGTCATTGGCTATGCGTGTTCCAAACAATGAAGAATATAGAAGTTCTCGATCCTCTTGGCTTACCATGCACACTCTACATACTCAACATCAAAAAAATTCTTAAAAGCAAAGTGAAATCTATTATTCATAACGGAAAGAGAGCACTAGATTTATCGACCAAAAGCTGAGATTTTATGCAGTATTATATTTCGTTTTGCGGTATCGTGGCTACATTTACAATCATTTCTGAGCATTAATATCGACAATTTTAAACTGATTGAATTAATAGTGGAAAATAAATTTTCCTATATGCATAATATTGTTTCCAATGCTCTAAGAATAAAGTATCCCAATACTGCTTGTAATTTTGATTATTAATAAAAATGTATGTACACAAAAGTATTTCTTTTCTTGTAGAAATTGACTTAAAATTATCAACATGATGAAATTGAATAAAAATCATGAGCGATGGTCAATTATATATGGCTATCTATATTGATCTAAGGTAGATAGGCATAAAGTAACAAACACTCACCCGCCCAGCCAAAGCAAGCAATACAAAATATTTATAAATGATTTTGTCCAGAGGCAGGACTTGCGGAAAAATTGAGCAACTGATGTTGTTTATTTTATATATATGTGCCTACAGAGAAAGCACACTGGCATTGGAATTGGTATGACTAGAGGAAAAAATGGGTTTCCCAGATCCAACTTGATATGAGGAGCTCAGCATTGTTAATGCAACCGCTGCAAGTCAAGTAATGAACCTAATTGAACTTGACATTTAGTGCTTAAATGAAATATGAGAATAATGTTCCCGTTGTTTGATTTGAATATTAAACTACTAAAAACTCAAAGTACCTGTACTATAGTAGCTCTCTGCTTTATAATTGCCTTAACTAGTTCATCTTTCTCTTCTTCTGTCACTAACGCTACTCGCCCAATTAAATTCACTTTGCCAAACTTCTGAACCTTCCCATTTCTGATAAGAGCAAAATTCTCATTGATCCAAAAATTGCTAGAATAGGTGAAGTCTTCCTGACTTTGGCACGTTGGAGAATATGATAGCACTTGCTGCTTTCGTTTTGGAAGCCCCACGAGTGACTTCACCGAAAAAAAATAAATAATAAGAACAAAACATTTCATACTGTATCACAAGTGATTTAGAAGACATGACTGCTTTGATAGCGTCGGTTGGGGGCAGTAGAGTTAAAACTATACCTACGATTTTTGTTTCTTCAAAAGAAATTCATTGGTGACAGAGAAAAGCTTGGAGCATACACGGATTCTTTGCTTATTTTTAAGACTTAATAGGACTGAAGGAGCTAGGCTTTTGGATAAAAAGCAGTATATAAAATATTTGAGCTAGATGTAGTTTCATAGACTGCATCTGACCGGGATACCTATTTACAATCATAAAATAACGCTGTTGCATATTAGCGGTTATCACTACTAACATTACAACTACCGCTTCTATAGCGATTACCACCAAGGCTGACCATATAGAAGATACAATTTAAGGCAATGATTAGGGGAAGGATTGAGGGAAAGAGAGAGGAGAGAGAGGGAGAGAGAGAGAGAGAGAGAGAGAGAGAGAGGAGAGAGAGAGAGAGAGAGAGAGAGAGAGAGAGAGAGAGAGAGAGGAGAGAGAGAGAGAGAGAGAGAGAGAGGAGAGAGAGAGAGAGAGAGAGAGAGAGAGAGAGAGAGAGAGAGAGAAGCAAACAGCTACTCAGACGCAAGGAAATTATTGACAAAAAAAATAAATAAAAAATCATTGGTACTACCCCTAAAACAAAGTTTGTCGTGGGGGAGGTAGAGAAACAAAACGCTTAAAACAAAAAGAACCCTTGGCCACCGATACCATTAATACCATTACACTAAAAAAAAGAATATAATGTATTATTTTTTTTCCTACGGGAACATTATATCAACAAAACCCCACAATAAATAAATAAATCAATCAACTCATTATACAGAACAAGAGTTCATATGGCACTTGTGACGAGGCCAGAAGAGCAAGGGCTCATATGGTGTGAGCTCTAGAAAAATTTTAAGAATGAATAGATTTATTTAAAAGGAAAATCAGAGGCTTAATGGCGGTCGGGATTTAAAATAAGAGCTCTGAGTCACAAGGTCCTTCTCAATATCAAAATTTATTAAGATCTGATCACCCTTTCGTAGGTTATAAATACCTCATTTTTCTACTTTTTCATCTCCCTTCAGCACCCAGATGGTCAAATCGAG
>NW_027066405.1:2500-18655 GCF_032884065.1 Artemia franciscana
AAATTGCCCAGTTAATTTATTTGCAGAAAAACCTCTTGATATCAATTTTTGGCTTAAGATTTTACATCTATTTTTAAAATCAATATAATTACTACAAATCCTTGCATAACGAAGTAACTGTGAGAAAAACGCTGAATATGTGATATTTGAGTGTATATTACTTTCAGGGAATGGGAAACTAATCACTTCAAAATCAAAATCATCCGTTTTATTATACATTTTAAAACTTAATTTATTATTATCACAAATATTAATATTTAAATCTAAGAAATGATCTTCATGACCAGCGCCATGACTAGGCTCAAGAATAAGCTCTGATGGATATATATATTTAGAAATATCAATGAAATCCTTACAATTTAAGACCAAAATATCATCTAAATATCTTTTATTATTTGACAAAGCATGTTTTAAATTAATTGGATTATTCTTATCCATCATATATTTATATTCTAGTTGACTTAAAAACAAGTCAGCTATAAATGGGCTGGCATTCCCCCCCATGGGAATTCCCACAATTTGCTTGTACAAATCACCCCCAAATCTTATATAAGTATTGTATAAAACAAATTCCAATAACTCAAAAATCATATCCAAGCTGTAACATCTCAAGTTAACTGTAGTATTAAAGCAATTTGTCCATATAGCTTTTTTATTATAAATGTCTATTTTTAAGAACCTTTTACTAGATAAGAGGAAAGATTTCTTGATAACAGTTTTTAAATTATCAAGCACTACATTAAGTGATAAATTAGTATACATTGTCGCAAAATCGAAAGACTCAATTCTTTTAGCTAAAACCATTTTTAAAGAATCTATCACTTGCAGTGAATTATTAACACTCCAATATGTATTAAAAGTCGAAATTTTTTTAATACCAGAACAATAGGTTTTAAGTTTATTTACAATTTCCTTTAAAATTAAAGAAAGGTCAGTAGCAGCAATGCGGGTTGGACATTTAGCTGCTCCAGCAATAAACCGTGGTTTAGGGGGATTCTTATGAAATAATACAGTCCAATATAGGAAAGGGAACTTTTTATCATTGTCATTTATTTTAATATTAAAATTTTTAAAAAGTATTTCTTCAGTCTTTTCAATTAAATTCTCATCCTCTATATTTAGCTTTTCGTAAACATTAGTTGTGCATAACTCCCTTTTTAAGATATCACAATACAGCTTCTGACAAATTATGGGAAAATTATTATTAGCTTCATCCACTGGCACAATTACAAATTCATTCTTTAGATTAGCAATTGCTTGTTTAATCTTCGCATTATAAAATAATGATTTAGTGTTACTATTTACATATATATATGTAACTAGTGTTATATCTATATATATAAAAATAAGTTGTCTGTGTGTGGATCTGTGGATGGATCAGGTGACGTCATGTTTGTCCGCATATGACGTCTGAATTATTTCACATTAATACAAAATAAGAAAAAAAACTAAAAAAGGTAAAAACTACAAAAAAAACTAAAAAGAAAAAAAAAAACTAAAAAAGCTAAAAAATTAAAAAAAAACTAAAAAAAGGTAAAAAACTAAAAACTAAAAAAAACTGAAAAAACTAAAAAAAGGCAAAAACTACAAAAAAACTAAAAACTAATAAAAAAACTAAAAAATCTAAAAAACTAAAAAAAACTAAAAAAACTAAAAAAAGGTAAAAAACTAAAAAAAAACTAAAAACTAAAAAAGAAAAAAACTAAAAAAAGGAAAAGACTGAAAAATAAAAGAGAAAAAGAAAACTAAAAAAATATGAATAAAAATATATAAAAATAAGTTGTTTGTGGGTTATGTCTGTCTGTCTGTCTGTCGAGTGACGTCGTGTTTGTCCGCATATGACGTCTGAATTATTTCACACTAATACAAAAGAAGAAAAAAAACTAAAAAAGGTAAAAACTACAAAAAAAAACTAAAAAGAAAAAAACTAAAAAAGCTAAAAAACTAAAAAAAAAACTAAAAAAAGGTAAAAAACTAAAAACTAAAAAAAACTGAAAAAACTAAAAAAAGGCAAAAACTAAAAAAAAACTAAAAACTAATAAAAAAACTAAAAAAGCTAAAAAACTAAAAAAAACTAAAAAAACTAAAAAAAGGTAAAAAACAAAAAAAAAACTAAAAACTAAAAAGGAAAAAACTAAAAAAAAGGAAAAAACTGAAAAATAAGAGAAAAAGAAAACTAAAAAAATATTAATAAATATAAAAAATATAAATATAAATATAATATAAATTAGCAATCAACAAAGCACCGAGACACAAATGACGACCGGGACACAGGGAGTATAAATGACGACCAGGACATAAGTAAAAAAAAAAAAAAACTAAAAAAACTAAAAAAATGGTAAAAACTACAAAAAAACTAAAAAGTAATAAAAAAACTAAAAAATCTAAAAATCTAAATAAACTAAAAAAGAAAAAAAAGAAAAAAGGAAAAAAATAAAGGAGAAAAACAAAACTAAAAAACGAATGTATATACAGACCGGGACACCGGGATACAAATGACGACCGGGACACAGGGAATATAAATGACGACCGGGACACAGGGACACAACTACAATGGGGACGCCGGGGGGCACAGGGGGATATAAATGACGACCGGGACACCGGGACACAAGGAATATAAATGACGCCCGGGACACTCAAAGAGAAATCACAGACTGGAACACCGGGACACAAATGACGACCGGGACACAGGGAATATAAATGACGACCGGGACACAGGGACATAACTACAAAGGGGACGCCGGGGTGCACAGGGAGATATATAAATGACGATGGCGACTCAGGGAATGGTCGATTAGCAATCACCATCAACAAAGCTCAAGGGCAATCATTAGAATCATGAGGTATAGATCTGAATACGGATTGTTTTCCCATGGACCATTATATGTTGCATGTTCAAGAGTCGGTAAACCTGACAATCTATTTATATGCACAGACAATGGGACAGCAAAGAATGTTGTATATTCGCAAGTTTTACGTAGTTAAAAACATATATATATATATATATATATATATATATATATATATATATATATATATATATATATATATATATATATATATATATATATATATATATATCTATCTATATTCACAGGTGGGACATAGGGACACAACTACAATGGCGCGTAACTAATATGGCGCGTAACGACTTACGCGCGCGGGGGGGCTTGGGGGGCGCGAAGCGCCCCCACCAACTAGGTGTTGGGGTGGCGCGAAGCGCCACCCCAACAGCTAGTATATATATATACATATATATATATATATATATATATATATATATATATATATATATATATATATATATATATATATATATATATATATATATATATATATATATATATATATATATATAATGAACTTTTAGAGGTTTTGCGAGTTCAGGGTGCTAGAATAGGTTTGAAAATTAATGTTAAGAAGACTAAGGCACTAAAGCAAGGAATAAGTGAATGTGAAAAGGTAACGTTGGGTAATGAAAAGATAGATCAGGTGAGCAGCTTCATTTACCTTGATAGCATTATTAGCAAAGACGGTGGGAGCAGTGAAGATGTTAAAAGTAGAATAGCCAAGACTCAGGGTGGTTTTTCATACTTAAAAAAAGTTTGAAAGAATAGGAAGATAAGTATGCAAACCAATATTAGAATATTGGAAGCCACTGTGGTCAAATATAGCTCTGAAGCGGTGGCCAGTGTTTCCTCGGCGATTACTCCTGGGAAACACCCCTCCGTTGAAAATACCTCTCCTCCCCCGTGTAAAATAATATTTTACATGGAGGGTATTTCCGGAAGGGCATTTTCCACGGAGGAGAGGGTATTTTCTGGGGGAGGTTTATTTGCCGCGGGAGGGAATATTTTCCTCGAAGGGGTATTTTCCACGAGGGGGTATTTTCAACGGAGGGGGTGTTTTCCGGGGGTATTTTCTACGGAGGGTATTTTTCTCTGGGGGTGTTTTCCGGGGTATTTTTCGGGGGTATTTTCCACGAGGTGTATTTTCCATGGGGGGCATTTTGCAGGGGATATTTTGCAAGGTGTATTTTCTGCGGGGGTACTTTCCGGGTGTTTATCGCCGGGAGGGGGCAAACACCTAGAACCCTCTGAAGCATTGGCACGCCGAACAGCGGATGAAGATTATCCAGATATTTTCAAGAGAACTTGTCTACAAACTATTCATGTACCCGGCTTATTGATAGTGTTACAAGCAGTAATAATCCTCTTTAATATTATTTTAGGTTTATATCCTGTTCGTATTTGGTACATTATTTCTTACACTAAAGTTCTACCTTTTTATAATAATCCTTTAAAAAAGATAATTGTGCCATGGAAAAGTACATCCCATAAACACTTTTTTGGGAGGAGAGCGGTTTCAATACTAGAACTGAAATTTCAGGTACTTTCAGGCTTACAAGTAGAAATTCTGAAAATCATTTCTTTATGGACCGCCCCTCACCACTTCCACGCATCTACAGATAAGCACATTAAAAAATAAATATCCATTCTGGTATTTTGAATTTCACACGGTATAATTTTTGGCAACATTAACCTTCAATTACGGCCCCTCCTGTTTTTTTTCAACTGTGAAGATTTTCTTAACTAATAAGTTCTGATGAGTAAATTTGAAACTAGTTTTACGGAGTCTCTGTTTTTTAGAGTTTCTGTTACTATTGAAACCGATTTTCTTACTTTTTTCTTCCATACCGTTCCAAGAAAAGATTGGTAGAAAAAAATAAATGCATTTTCCAGATACGTACTACAATACATAGTATAAGTAGCTCATGAAACCCTGCTTGATTGTCTAATGCTCTCTAAGGTACAAATAAAAAAAAAATAAAAAATGATACTGCATAAAAGGGAACGCTAGTCAATATCTTTTGACATTCTATAAGGCTACTAGGCGAGTCAGATATTAAAAAGGAGCACTTTTGTTCACTTGATTTACAACTGTTATTGAATAAGAGGCTTACAAATAAGTAATCTCGAACAGCAGCTGAACGTCGGGTTTTCATTGATTCTTTCTTTTCAGATATTTTTTATAATAAGGGATTTTTTCAAGGGGCTGCCGACTTTCCACCACCTGATGTGGATCTCTGCTAAACTTGGCACAGTACCACCAGACATGGCACAGTCCCCTTTACGCTTGGCACAGTTCGGCCACGCTTGGTATGTGTCACCTGGTGTTCATGATTTCTAAAAGTCGGAAGCCCCTTAGATTTTATTTCAATTCTTAGCAACGACGTTGTGAGTCACTACCCTTTTTGTATTATTTTTAAGTCGAAATTTAAATATTCTATCTATTAAATAAACTTGATGGTTTCGAAAGAATACCTTGTGATGCCACACTAAATACATGCAGACTACATTTAAACAAGGTAATAGTTCATGAAGAAACTTTACAGTTATCTTTAATAATTGAACCAAGGCGTTCTGAGCCACAAATTTGGTTACATCCTATTTAATTTAAGACCTACCCCTCACAGACCGGCTACCAGACGCAGCTTGTCAAGCTGCGTCTGGTTGCTTCTAAAACGTGCATTTTGAAACTGGATTTAAATAATGATCGTGAAAGAAGGTGTCAACATAGAAGAGTTTTTTTCCAACTTTCAGGGTTCAACGATTAAGGGAAAAGAAATTAAACAGTAAATCTACTTTGATAACACTACCTTGGTAAATAGTAAATTAGATGAAAGGTACCTGTATGATATACCCTCTGCAGCTCAAGAAGTGAAGTTAATCCGAATAAAATATACTTAATTATCATAAAATATAGTAGTTCAGTAAAAAATTTGGGCTGTATATTTGCACATTAGTGGGGAAAGGGTGGAGGTGGGGGTAAAGACAGCGCTTCTGTATGCAAAATGTGTTAGCTACAATTTTTCTGATATTATGAAGTAAGAATTGTTTTCTGATATCACACTGTCCAAATACTTTACCCCACCCCCTAATGCGCAAATATATAGCCCGAATTATATATTTCCCATCTATTCTGTACCTTCTGTTTGTCTTGTCTTTTCTCACACTAAGTTGAAAGAAACTAGCGAAAGAAACCGGTTTTTAGTCCATATATGCATGAACAATTTGAGCTGCAGAGGATATATCATACAAGTACCAGATGAAATTATGGTATAAAGTTTTGAGCTAGAAACTGAAACAGATTTAATTGGCCATAATTAAGGCCTGTATGTCATATCTTCCATGAGATAAATCTGCATCATTAATTGCGACAAATGGTGAAAATTTCCACGAGAGTAACCCTTCTCAATCCTAGACTTATTTTCGAAAGTAGTACGTGGTGCACTCTTTGATTTTTGACACCAGGATATGAAATAGAAGCATTTTTCGTTTTTTAAACTGAACCATAAAATACTGCTAAATCTGTGAATGACTCACATATACATAATTTATAAAAGGACAATGCGATCTTTTTAAAATTTAATACTTATATGTACAGAGCCATAATTTTATACAATTAGTATTTGTCCATTGTTGGAGCTATTATTTTGAATTATTGCAAATACATTAAATATTATCTTGACGCTAATGTGTCAGCGGCATGATATATCTATCGGTAAGTCATATTTCAAAGTTTTTTGTCATAACCATTATTTTAAATGATTCAACATCATGAAACACAAAATAACTAACAACAAATATAAAGCATTGTCAGCTTGTTCTGCAACAGTCAATTTGTAGAGGAGCAGCGATACGCTCTTGAAGGGCTTTGCGCTTTTTATGGATTTAAAAACTTAAAACAGCTACTTTTTCGTACCGTGATTGCCCATATCAGCGCCGGGTCTGCCTATTCTAGTTTTACATGAAAGCTAAAATCAAGCATTGTTCAAGAACAATATTTTTCAAGACTCAGATAAGGATATTTCACTATATTCAAGGGTCACCATCTATATTACCCACCACTATCAACTATATTAAGGGTATTTAGATAAGGATAACAACTTTATATCTAGTTTATAGTAGATAGTCTTGAGCTTGAGCTAATGAGAAATTCTTCTTCCACTCTCATGCTGTCTTTCATATTTACTGTGAAGTAACATGACTCTGTAAATAGCTCAGAAAGTTAGCTGAAAAAACGAGGCCTAACCTCACTAACTCTGGTGATACAATCTTTTCTCCAAAAACTCGAGGAATGTATGTACACTTAGCCAAAGTTTGCGGAAAACATTGGAGGGAATTTGAACGTGTCTGGATATGTCAGAAACGATCTTTAGCTATAATGAATTTAGCTATAATTTTGATAAATTTTGAAATTGGTATAATTTTGGTTTATATATAATTTGGTAGGATGTCCACCTTTCATCTATAAGAACCTACGGCGTAACATCCATATATCCCCTCCCACCTCCATATGAGATTTGCCGTCGATATGAGATTTGTTCTTTTATTCACAGCTGATAGGCGATTTGATGACCCAAATGCGTACCTATTGCGATGGACTCGAAGCATTCAAATACAACTGAAAATATACATGTCTGGTTTTACATCCAAGTGTTACAGTTGTAAAGGGTTTTCAATGCAAAAATGCATTTTAAGAGTGTCATGGCGTCAACTGCAAAATTGATAAAGCGTTAAAAGTATCCTGGATACAAGCATAAACAGCAAAAGAAGCCCAGAGGATGATAGAAGACTTCAACAGCATTGGAAAAAAAACATATTAATTTCTCCGTTACCTCTACTTCGCACTTCTGTCTATTCAATACCAGAAGAAGAAAAATTCTAATCTAATTAGAAATCTTCTTAATGGCTATTAAATTCAAACAAATCTGAATATTCCTCCTTCTCCCTTGTTTTCCATTTTTCCTTTAGAAGTTCACAGAACACTTTATTCACTTTTACTACTTTATTCAGACCCGTAGGGTACTATTTTTTGAATATTGGTCTTATGACATTGTTATTTTTCTTTTTCAACTTCCATTGCGCTTTTGCATGATTTTGTTTTCCTCGCTAGAACGACAATTATACGCCTTGATTCGGGATATTTGAACACACTTCCTAAATGTCCCTATTTTTAATGCCAATTTGTTCTCTTTTCTTCACATGAGGATATTTGCTAAATCCACATATTAGAACAGGTTTTGCTTCAAGAAATTTTCTTTCAGCAGAATATGGAATTAATTGATTCTCTCAGATTAAATAACTGTTTTCGTCAGTTTTCTAAAATATGAGAGAAAGCTCGACAACTAACAGTGGGCTTATTAATTTTTTGTGTCAATTTTGTAGCAAAAGTTTCCTCTCTAAAACGGTAATTACAAGTATAGATTTATGATGTTGCAAATGCACTACCTAACTATTCCTATTTTTTTTTTCGCTTGGATTCGATTGTTTCCCATGAAGATATTTTTTTAATCCCCATATTAGTGCAGGATTTCTTAAAAAACAATTCTTTTTGTTGGCGCACACATGGTTGTGTCCGAAAAGAAAGGGCAAATCTTGCATGTTTTGGACAATGAGTAGATTAATAAGCGAGAAAGATTTTACAGATATCGCAGCTCCTGTATATCTTGCAGAATTACAACTTCTAAATTATTACTTCCGATACAGCTAAATATTTATGAATTTATTTTGATATGAAATCATCAAATCAGTTTCATAATCCCCATTTTCAATGGTTTTATGTTGAATATTCTCCCCTCTGTTGTATTGGACGATAAATGTTATCCCAAAAGCTAAGAAATAGATTAAAAGAGAAAATAAAGTGACATACTAATACTACGACAAACTAGCAACAGCATTGCATCGCCAGTAGGTCATCGCCACTGGCGAAAAAGCATATACCTATTCTTGGCATACGGTTTATATCACCAGGCAGACAAGTCCTCACCACTAAAGCTAATTTGTCGTGTTACATATAATGAGTGAGATATAACCTATTCATAAGTAAAAATTATGGCTTGGCACTGCATCCTTTAGCTTTGTCCCTAAAATTAATAACTGAAATAAAAAATCTACAATATCATCATCTACTTTCCTTAATACCCGTGCTTCTATACCAAGAACTCCTTCTGTAAGTAATTCCAGCCAGTCATGAGCCTAGATCAAGGAGGAGTGTTAGGCTATGGTCTAGCAACCTGTCCCTGGAAAAAAATCATGCAGTAGAAACATCTACAGAGAGCCAAAGTTTTCCGTTTTTGTGTGATGATTGCCCAATCTATACTGACCATGAGCCATCCTCGGATTACCAGACGCAGACGACCTTGGAATGCCGCCGGGCACGATTTTTGAAAGCAAACTGTCCCATCAAACTTGGTTTCTGGAATGTTAGAACCATGGTCTAAATATCGAGATCAGAGCATATTATGAAAAAAATGTATAATTATGGCCTGGATATACTAGCGCTCTCTGAGGTCCGTTTGACTGGAGCAAACAAAACCTGGATATGAGATATACTATCCTGCATAGTGGCCCCAAGAAGAAGAAAGTAGCGGGTGTGGTCATAATGCTCTCCTTAACAGCCTCAAATGCTTTCACAAACTCGACCTCCATAAACGAGAGGATCATCACAGCCTGATTTGTGGGTAACAATGGAAATCTAACCGTTGTAGTGTGCTAAGCATGTAAAAATTACACGGTTAACGCAGCGAAGGGTACCTTCTACAACACCCTTCAAGCTGTGCCAAATGACATTCCAAATCAAGAGTGAATTTGTTTTGCCAGAGACTTTCAACACCGAAGTGGAGAATGATAGATCTTATTACCCAGAGGCTTGGAAGCGAAGGACTTGGGGAGATAAATGAAAACGGAATGCTGCTAGTGGACTTTGAACTGCCAAATAACCTACTAATTGAGGTTACCATGTTCGCGCATATAATAAACCATGAATGTTCTTGGAACTCCCCAAACGGGAGAACACATAATCAAATCGACCATCTTTTGATCAACAGGAAATAAAAGTCCAGTCTGCAAGATGCGGGAGCTTCCAGAGGTGCCGATTTGGCATCTGATCATGCCTTAATAATAGCAAGGATGTCATTCAAGCTAAAGGCCACACCGAAGATTAAGTACAATGTAAACCCAACTTTTGACTCTTCGCAGCTTTCCACTGCGGCAGCACGAAAGTTGCTCGTCATTACACTCTCTAACAAATTTGAAGCCTTCCCCTTAGATATTGACACTGATGTTAGTATAGAGTCAACCTGGAACACCATGAAGAAGGTTTACAATCAAACGACTGCCGCTATGCTTGGGTACGCCAAGAGACCCAACAACCAATGGCTATGAGAGAGAACCTAGGACTTGGTTTGTGAGCGTCCTAACTTAAAACAACAGATCTTGAAAGGTGGTGAAAATTGCGAGACAGTTCTGAAGAGACCTGGGTAAATAAGTCAAAAGGAGCACAAGGGGAGATAAACGTAACTTTTTGAATAGAATGGCCGTCATGATGGAGAAAACGTCGAAATATGGTGACTCCAAAGCCGTATACAAGATTACAAACGAAATAATGGGAAATGCCGAAACGGTTATCCAAATGGAAAAATTGTCTCAAACCCATCAGAAATTTCCGTAGTATGGGACTTGCATTTCGAGAAGTTTCTGGACAGGCCCCAACATCCTCCAGATATCCCTGCAACCCCCTTTTAAACATCCAAATAAGCATCGAAGAACTTCGTGATGTAGAAGTTCGACAGGCAACGCGCAAGCTAAAGAATGGCAGAGCAGCAGGAACTGACAGAATATCAGCCGAGATGATAAAAACATCAATGAATACCTTTATGGATGTGCGACTTACACTTTTTGCTATTATCTAGAAGTCTGAAGTACGCTCATCAAACTTTTCAAGAATGGAGGCGCGACAAAATGTGACAACTGTGTGGGCATTAGTACCTAATGTGGGCATATTAGGTAAATTTTTCTCACAGATTATTCTGTGGCACATCTAGACAGTCCTTCGGCCGTCCCGTTCTCACACGGATCCCGTCTACACACTACAGACGATGATTGAGGAGTACAATGAATGGCGTGAAAAAGTATACTTGATTTCCGTGGACGTCGAGAAAGCCTTAGACTCTATCAACCGATATTCGCTATTTAAAAGCAAGCGACACAATGAAGGTCCTGAGAAAATAGTGGTCCTAATTGTTGCATTATGTGAAAACACAGAATGCTGTGTTCGGATCCAAGAAGGGAATACTAGATATTTCCGTATAACGTCTGGCGTAAAACAGGGATGCGTTCTTTCTCCGTTACTCTTCGTCATCGCCGGCGATTATATATCTCGTGATTGTACAGGGTTTGACATCAAAATTGATGAAGCCAAACAGCTAGTCGACCTGGATCTCTTCAACACTATCGGTGAAAATACTAGCTGACTTGACCTCAAGATTAACACAGAGAAGACAAAGAGCATGCAACAACTGACTCCCCCGGGACATAAAGTGTGGAGATTCAACTGTTGAGCAGGTCGTAGGGTTCAGGTACCTCTGCAGCGCAGTGGGAAATCCAGGATCAAAAGAGCGGGAAGTGCAGCTGAGGATAGGTCAAGCGACTGGAGCTTTTAAGCGACTAAAACCAGCATGGCGATCGGAAAAGTATTCTACGAAATTAAAAGTGAGGCTATTTAATAGCAATGTCTTTTCCACACTTCTCTAAAGCCGCGAGTGATGAAATTTAAATAAGTTGCCAGAGAAACGGATTCTTACCTTCAAAAATAATTGCCTTCGGTGGATTCTGATCATCGCCTGGAGAGGTAACATAACAAACCAGATAGTCCGATTTATCTCAGGTCAGCCTATAGTTACATACGTCATTCGACAATGAAGGTGGCGATAGCCTGGGGATGTGATCCGTATGAAGGACGATAGGATTCTGAAACAGATGTTGGAATTTTGACCTCAAGAAATCCTCAGGAGATCTCGACCAAAGAGTACCTTGCGTCGCACTTATCCAACATTCCTGTCCAACATTTACACTACGATCCAATCCCAATCGGAGATGTTTGGGTGGTGGCACACATGCGGGATGACTTGCGCCTCTTCGTGGATGCTTTGGGTGTCTCTGGTGGCGCAGGAGGATCTAAGGTCTAAGGTAAGGTAAGCACCAAGAGGTTGCCCACTTGCTGCCACCTGGTGCACATTTCGGAGAGCCATATGTGTCCCACAGTTCGTCCATGCACAGCAAAGTTTTGCCACACTTGGCACAGTTTCTCCACGCTTAGCACTAGTCACCTGGTTTCGCAATTTTTCACCTATAAATATTGTGCCGTGTTTACATGACTAAGCTGATTATAGATGCCTCAGATGTGCTAAGTTTTGACTTCATTGGGATACTTTTGCTATGTTTTTCTTTATGCCATGTTTATTTATGAATGACTTGCAGTGTAAACAATAAACAACAATAAACTTATAGTAAAAAATGGAGAGCAAAACTTCGCAACACTAAATACAAACTGGACTAACTGAAACTAAAAAATACAACTAAATTGAAAGTCACTCGAATAAATCAGCATTCTATTTATTAATTAGCAGAGTAGCTAATAATATGCACCACAGAGAATGAACTGTCGCTGACTTAAACTGGAAAACGAAAGAAAATGCGCTCCAATACGTAGCAATCTTCATCCTTAAATAAAACACCGCTCCATCAAAGGAACTAATCTACTTTTGTAAAGGTTCATCGGCTAGGTTCACAGAGCGACTGGCAATTTGCTTCCCGTTGTATGTACTTGTGAATAAATAGCATATTGGCAAAAGCCCCAAATGTAAAAAGTTTTTTATTTAATTTCATTCATACAAAGCCTCAGTTTTACACCTTACTTATTTAGGACTATTCTGGACGCTATCAGACCTATCGGACAGCTCTGTTTGACACTAGATGCTTACCGACAGCCGTTGTCTATTCTTTCAAATGTAAAAGCTCATTCCTGATTAGTATTAGTAGCCATTAACGGTTTTATAAATCAAAATATTTTTCAATCATCCTGAATATCATCCTTTGTGGGTCACCTAGCTTTCCCAAAATAACTCTTTTCTTCTCTCGGTTAGTTGTCTACGTCATCACCGGTGGGGGGCTGGGAAACCGACATACAGTGCTGCCAATACTCTAAGACAAATTGTAGTGCATACCGACCAAATCATACTACAAAATATTGTTTGTGGTATAATTGTAAAATTCGAAGTCAGTTTTCATTCAATTGACAAATGAACTAAAAATTTTCTCTCTCAGAATCCAATTTTGGGGTGTTGTTTCTCGCATGATGATTAGTTCAAATTTCATGGTGATTTTTTTTTTTTATCGCGTTTCCGTTCTATGGAAATACCTCTTAGTTTCTTTACCCTTCATGGAGAAGTTTCACAAATTTCAAAGAGATTCAACTTAGCCTGGAAAATACAGCCCAAATGTACCGAAACATACCGAAAATACTGGATTATATAAAAAATTCCAAGTATACTGTTTTGTATCTACTACTACTACTACTACTAATAACTCACTGCAGCACCAAGCCGCCTGAGGCCAACACAGCTGCGCACGCTCCTTCTCCAACCTAATCTATTTAAATCCTCCCTCTTTACACCCTCCCAGGAAGTTCCCATTTCCTTTAAATCTTTATTTATGACATCCTCCCAACCCAGACAAGGACGACCTGCTTTCCGTGTAGCCCCAGACGGTTGGCCAAAAAGGAAAATCTTAGGTAATCTGTCATCCTTCATCCGTAGAACGTGGCCTAGCCATCTCAACCTTTCTTTGATTATAGCCCCAGAAAGCGGGATTGAACAACACTTTTCGTACAACCTACTGTATGAAATACGGTCAGTCAGCCGGGTACCCAGAACAATCCGTAGGCAATTTCCCTGAAAAACATCTAGTAAATTTTCATCTGCTTTTCGGAGTGCCCATGCTTCAGAGCTGACCACTGTCATCACTGTAGCTTCCAATATTCTAATCTTGGTTTGTCGTCTTATCTTTCTATTCTTCCAAACTTTTTTTAACTGTGAAAAAACATCCTGAGCTTTAGCTATTCTACTTTTACATCTTCTTTAACATCTACTTTAACATCTTCACTCCTCCCACCATCTTTATTAATAATACTACCAAGGAAACTGAAGCTCCCAACCTGATCAATCTTTTCGTTACCTAATGTAACCTGTTCATCTTCACTTATTCCTAGCCTTAGTGACTTAATCTTCTTAACATTAATTTTCAAGCCTATTTTAGCACCCTGAACTCGTAAAACCTTTAAAAATTCATTCATCTTGCTCACACTTTCGTCTAATATGCTTAAATCATCAGCATAATCTAAGTCCAGGAGCGTTCTTCCTCCCCATTTGATTCCATGGTCTCCAATTGCCTTTCCTGTGTTCCTTAAGACGAAGTTCATCAAAATGATCCATATAAAGGGGGATAGAACACAACCCTGCTTAACTCCTGATTTAATACAAAACCAGTTGCTAACCTCATTTCCTACCTTAACCGCAGCAGTATTATTCTCGTACATAGCGCAAATCACTTTAATGTATTTTTCTGGTATACCATATAACGATAAGACCTTTGTTAACGCTGTTCTATCAACAGAATCGAAAGATTGCTCACAATTGATAAAACTAAGGACCAAAGGTTTTGACAACGAAGGGACTTCTCAATTATTAGCCTAGGAGTGAAAACATGGTCGACACATCCTCTACCTTTTCTAAAACCGCATTGTTCTTCCCTTAAAACTTTGTCTACAGCATGTCTCAGTCTAAAAAGTATCATATTACTCAGTAATTTGCTACCTACAGAGACCAGACTAATGCCTCGATAATTACGACACTCACTTTTGTCACCTTTCTTATACAGTGATTTAATTAAGGTTTTCCTGAAATCATTGGGTACTTCCCCTTTTTCAAAAATCATGCTCATAATCTTCAGTAGCTTATTCCTAACCTCAGAGCCACCATATTTAATAAACTCATTAATCATACTATCAGCACCTGGGGCCTTATTATTTTTTAATCCTTTTAGTACTGTCGCTAATTCTTCCTCACTAAACAAATCTTCCTTCACATCCAAGGTATCACAAACTTTTTCATTTTCATCTATATCTTTTCCTGCAACTGTATCTCGGTTTAGCACATTCTCAAAATGTTCAACCCATCTTTCTTTAACTTTTTCCTTATCACTAATTGTGGCCCCATTTCTATCTTTAACTGGGACTAGTCCGGATTGTCTACTCCCTTTCAATTTATTAACATGCCAGTATAATATTTTACTATTATGCCGTCTAGCCCTATCTTCCAGATCCTCAGCAATTTTATCCATCGCCTCCACTTCACATCTCCTTAGTTCATATTTTAATGCTTTCTCCAATTTCTTTACATTCCTTTTGTTTTCATACGACCTATCACTCAGATAATTCTTATACAAACTCCTTCTACTCTCTATTAAACCTAAAGCTTTTTCACTAATATTCCTAGTTGCAGTCTTAGCACTCTTCCCTAGGACACCATCAGCACCTTTGATTTGTACCAAAACAGTACAGCGTCGGCAAAACTAATGAAATACTCAGTAGTTTGCTATCGTTATAAACCAAATTTAAACATATGTATTCAAGGGCGAACTGTAGAGGTTCCTATAGAAAATCACTACAGGAGTTATCTGAAAATCTTTAAACCTACTCCCTCACAAAAAAATACCGTTCTTTGCCTGTAAGGGCATTTTGTAAATGTATCCGTCTTTTTGTGTCTGTTTCAGGGAGCCCCACATTTTGCAAGAGGGAGGGGCAAGATATAAAACAAAATAATAACTAAAACAGTCAAACTATATGGGAATGCATAATGAATGATTGCCAGAATCATAAAAATTAGTATCAAAAGGATAACTCCTAATACCCACCGAAAGCTCATATTCTTACTTTTTCATCTGCCCTATCAATTATGGCAGGCTAGTAATGTATTATTTTCAGCTTAATTATCCTGCAATAATTTGAGCCTTCAGGTTCGTTTTTACCTCGAATTGATTACTGAGTGTTAATTAATTGTTTGGTAGGTTGAAATTACAAAGAGCTATTCTCTGTTTGAAAAGAGGGGAAAAATTAGCCAAAGTGACGAACTTATCATACCTTTAAATTCATAAAGTCCAAAGTCTGAAATTTGAAGAACCCATCGACTATCAACCAGACAATTTGAGGATCTTAAATCACCATGAAAGAAAATCTCGCTGCCATGAAGAAAAA
>NW_027066406.1:0-18676 GCF_032884065.1 Artemia franciscana
AACTAAAACTTTTGAAATAGGAAAAGAGCCTTTAATCACATTCTTTACCATTTGTAATCATAAAATAGTCTAATATCTTCATTTTTTCAACATACGTAGCTATTACCCTCGAAAACAAAAACTTTTGAAATAGGAAAAGAGCCTTTAATCACATTCTTTACCATTTGCAATCATAAAATAGTCTAATATCTTCATTTTTTCAACATACGTAGCTATTACCCTCGAAAACTAAAACTTTTGACATAGGAAAAGAGCCTTTAATCACATTTTTTACCATGTGCAATCATAAAATTGTCTAATATCTTCATTTTTTCAACATACGTAGCTATTACCCTCGAAAACTAAAACTTTTGACATAGGAAAAGAGCCTTTAATCACATTCTTTACCATTTGCAATCATAAAATAGTCTAATATCTTCATTTTTTCAACATACGTAGCTATTACCCTCGAAAACTAAAACTGTTGACATAGGAAAAGAGCCTTTAATCACATTCTTTACCATGTGCAATCATAAAATAGTCTAATATCTTCATTTTTTCCACAGACATAGCTATTACCCTCGAAAACTAAAACTTTTGAAATAGGAAAAGAGCCTTTAATCACATTCTTTACCATGTGCAATCATAAAATAGTCTAATATCTTCATTTTTTCAACATACGTAGCTATTACCCTCGAAAACTAAAACTTTTGACATAGGAAAAGAGCCTTTAATCACATTTTTTACCATGTGCAATCATAAAATTGTCTAATATCTTCATTTTTTCCACAAACAAAGCTATTACCCTCGAAAATTAAAACTTTTGAAATAGGAAAAGAGCCTTTAATCACATTCTTTACCATTTGCAATTATAAAATAGTCTAGTATCTTCATCTTTTCAACATACTTAGCTATTACCCTCGAAAACTAAAACTTTTGACATAGGAAAAGAGCCTTTAATCACATTCTTTACCATTTGCAATCATAAAATAGTCTAATATCTTCATTTTTTCAACGTACGTAGCTATTACCCCCGAAAACTAAAACTTTTGAAATAGGAAAAGAGCCTTTAATCACATTCTTTACCATGTGCAATCATAAAATAGTCTAATATCTTCATTTTTTCCACAGACAAAGCTATTACCCTTGATAACTAAAACTTTTGAAATAGGAAAAGAGCCTTTAATCACATTCTTTACCATTTGCAATCATAAAATAGTCTAATATCTTCATTTTTTCAACATACGTAGCTATTACCCTCGAAAACTAAAACTTTTGACATAGGAAAAGAGCCTTTAATCACATTCTTTACCATTTGCAATCATAAAATAGTCTAATATCTTCATTTTTTCAACATACGTAGCTATTGCCCTCGAAAACTAAAACTTTTGAAATAGGAAAAGAGCCTTTAATCATATTCTTTACCATGTGTTATCATAAAATAGTCTAATATCTTCATTTTTTCAACCTACGTAGCTATTACCCTCGAAAACTAAAACTTTTGACATAGGAAAAGGGCCTTTAATCACATTCTTTACCATTTGCAATCATAAAATAGTCTTATATCTTCATTTTTTCAAAATACGAAGCTATTACCCTCAAAAAATAAAACTTTTGACATAGGAAAAGAGCCTTTAATCACATTCTTTACCATTTGCAATCATAAAATAGTCTAATATCTTCATTTTTTCAACATACGTAGCTATTACCCTCGCAAACTAAAACTTTTGAAATAGGAAAAGAGCCTTTAATCACATTCTTTACCATGTGCAATCATAAAATAGTCTAATATCTTCATTTTTTCAACATACGTAGCTATTACCCTCGAAAACTAAAACTTTTGAAATAGGAAAATAGCCTTTAATCACATTCTTTACCATTTGCAATCATAAAATAGTCTAATATCTTCATTTTTTCAACATACGTAGCTATTACCCTCGAAAACTAAAACTTTTGACATAGGAAAAGAGCCTTTAATCATATTCTTTACCATTTGCAATCATGAAATAGTCTAATATCTTCATTTTTTCAACATACGTAGCTATTACCCTCGAAAACTAAAACTTTTGAAATAGGAAAAGAGCCTTTAATCACATTCTTTACCATTTGCAATCATAAAATAGTCTAATATCTTCATTTTTTCAACATACGTAGCTATTACCCTCGAAAACTACAACTTTTGAAATAGGAAAATAGCCTTTAATCACATTCTTTACCATTTGCAATCATAAAATAGTCTAATGTATTCATTTTTTTAACATACGTAGCTATTACCCTCGAAAACTAAACTTTTGACATAGGGAAAGAGCCTTTAATCACATTCTTTACATTTGCAATCATAAAATAGTCTAATATCTTCATATTTTCAACATACATAGCTATTACCCTCGAAAACTAAAACTTTTGACATAGGAAAAGAGCCTTTAATCACATTCTTTACCATGTGAAATCATAAAATAGTCTAATATCTTCATTTTTTCCACAGACATAGCTATTACCATCGAAAACTAAAACTTTTGAAATAGGAAAAGAGCCTTTAATCACATTCTTTACCATTTGCAATCATAAAATATTCTAATATATTCATTTTTTCCACAGACAAAGCTATTACCCTCGAAAACTAAAACTTTTGAAATAGGAAAAGAGCCTTTAATCACATTCTTTACCATTTGCAATCATAAAATAGTCTAATATCTCCATTTTTCAACATAAGTAGCTATTACCCTCGAAAACTAAAACTTTTGAAATAGGAAAAGAGCCTTTAATCACATTCTTTACCATTTGCAATCATAAAATAGTCTAATATCTTCATTTTTTCAACATACGTAGCTATTACCCTCGAAACAAAAACTTTTGAAATAGGAAAAGAGCCTTTAATCACATTCTTTACCATTTGCAATCATAAAATAGTCTAATATCTTCATTTTTTCAACATACGTAGCTATTACCCTCGAAAACTAAAACTTTTGACATAGGAAAAGAGCCTTTAATCACATTTTTTACCATGTGCAATCATAAAATTGTCTAATATCTTCATTTTTTCAACATACGTAGCTATTACCCTCGAAAACTAAAACTTTTGACATAGGAAAAGAGCCTTTAATCACATTCTTTACCATTTGCAATCATAAAATAGTCTAATATCTTCATTTTTTCAACATACGTAGCTATTACCCTCGAAAACTAAAACTTTTGACATAGGAAAAGAGCCTTTAATCACATTCTTTACCATGTGCAATCATAAAATTGTCTAATATCTTCATTTTTTCCACAAACAAAGCTATTACCCTCGAAAACTAAAACTTTTGAAATAGGAAAAGAGCCTTTAATCACATTCTTTACCATTTGCAATCATAAAATAGTCTAGTATCTTCATTTTTTCAACATACTTAGCTATTACCCTCGAAAACTAAAACTTTTGACATAGGAAAAGAGCCTTTAATCACATTCTTTACCATTTGCAATCATAAAATAGTCTAATATCTTCATTTTTTCAACTTACGTAGCTATTACCCCCGAAAACTAAAACTTTTGAAATAGGAAAAGAGCCTTTAATCAAATTCTTTACCATGTGCAATCATAAAATAGTCTAATATCTTCATTTTTTCTACAGACAAAGCTATTACCCTTGAAAACTAAAACTTTTGAAATAGGAAAAGAGCCTTTAATCACATTCTTTACCATTTGCAATCATAAAATAGTCTAGTATCTTCATTTTTTCAACATACTTAGCTATTACCCTCGAAAACTAAAACTTTTGACATAGGAAAAGAGCCTTTAATCACATTCTTTACCTTTTGCAATCATAAAATAGTCTAATATCTTCATTTTTTCAACGTACGTAGCTATTACCCCCGAAAACTAAAACTTTTGAAATAGGAAAAGAGCCTTTAATCACATTCTTTACCATTTGCAATCATAAAATAGTCTAATATCTTCATTTTTTCAACATACGTAGCTATTACCCTTGAAAACAAAAACTTTTGAAATAGGAAAAGAGCCTTTAATCACATTCTTTACCATTTGCAATCATAAAATAGTCTAATATCTTCATTTTTTCAACATACGTAGCTATTACCCTCGAAAACTAAAACTTTTGACATAGGAAAAGAGGCTTTAATCACATTTTTTACCATGTGCAATCATAAAATTGTCTAATATCTTCATTTTTTCAACATACGTAGCTATTACCCTCGAAAACTAAAACTTTTGACATAGGAAAAGAGCCTTTAATCACATTCTTTACCATTTGCAATCATAAAATAGTCTAATATCTTCATTTTTTCAACATACGTAGCTATTACCCTCGAAAACTAAAACTTTTGACATAGGAAAAGAGCCTTTAATCACATTCTTTACCATGTGCAATCATAAAATAGTCTAATATCTTCATTTTTTCCACAGACATAGCTATTACCCTCGAAAACTAAAACTTTTGAAATAGGAAAAGAGCCTTTAATCACATTCTTTACCATTTGCAATCATAAAATAGTCTAATATCTCCATTTTTTCAACATATGTAGCTATTACCCTCGAAAACTAAAACTTTTGAAATAGGAAAAGAGCCTTTAATCACATTCTTTACCATTTGCAATCATAAAATAGTCTAATATCTTCATTTTTTCAACATACGTAGCTATTACCCTCGAAAACAAAAACTTTTGAAATAGGAAAAGAGCCTTTAATCACATTCTTTACCATTTGCAATCATAAAATAGTCTAATATCTTCATTTTTTCAACATACGTAGCTATTACCCTCGAAAACTATAACTTTTGACATAGGAAAAGAGCCTTTAATCACATTTTTTACCATGTGCAATCATAAAATTGTCTAATATCTTCATTTTTTCAACATACGTAGCTATTACCCTCGAAAACTAAAACTTTTGACATAGGAAAAGAGGCTTTAATCACATTCTTTACCATTTGCAATCATAAAATAGTCTAATATCTTCATTTTTTCAACATACGTAGCTATTACCCTCGAAAACTAAAACTTTTGACATAGGAAAAGAGCCTTTAATCACATTCTTTACCATGTGCAATCATAAAATAGTCTAATATCCTCATTTTTTCCACAGACATAGCTATTACCCTCGAAAACTAAAACTTTTGAAATAGGAAAAGAGCCTTTAATCACATTCTTTACCATGTGCAATCATAAAATTGTCTAATATCTTCATTTTTTCCACAAACAAAGCTATTACCCTCGAAAACTAAAACTTTTGAAATAGGAAAAGAGCCTTTAATCACATTCTTTACCATTTGCAATCATAAAATAGTCTAGTATCTTCATTTTTTCAACATACTTAGCTATTACCCTCGAAAACTAAAACTTTTGACATAGGAAAAGAGCCTTTAATCACATTCTTTACCATTTGCAATCATAAAATAGTCTAATATCTTCATTTTTTCAACGTACGTAGCTATTACCCCCGAAAACTAAAACTTTTGAAATAGGAAAAGAGCCTTTAATCACATTCTTTACCATGTGCAATCATAAAATTGTCTAATATCTTCATTTTTTCTACAGACAAAGCTATTACCCTTGAAAACTAAAACTTTTGAAATAGGAAAAGAGCCTTTAATCACATTCTTTACCATGTGCAATCATAAAATTGTCTAATATCTTCATTTTTTCCACAAACAAAGCTATTACCCTCGAAAACTAAAACTTTTGAAATAGGAAAAGAGCCTTTAATCACATTCTTTACCATTTGCAATCATAAAATAGTCTAATATCTTCATTTTTTCAACATACGTAGCTATTACCCTCGAAAACTAAAACTTTTGACATAGGAAAAGAGCCTTTAATCACATTCTTTACCATTTGCAATCATAAAATAGTCTAATATCTTCATTTTTTCAACATACGTAGCTATTGCCCTCGAAAACTAAAACTTTTGAAATAGGAAAAGAGCCTTTAATCATATTCTTTACCATGTGTTATCATAAAATAGTCTAATATCTTCATTTTTTCAACCTACGTAGCTATTACCCTCGAAAACTAAAACTTTTGACATAGGAAAAGGGCCTTTAATCACATTCTTTACCATTTGCAATCATAAAATAGTCTTATATCTTCATTTTTTCAAAATACGAAGCTATTACCCTCAAAAAATAAAACTTTTGACATAGGAAAAGAGCCTTTAATCACATTCTTTACCATTTGCAATCATAAAATAGTCTAATATCTTCATTTTTTCAACATACGTAGCTATTACCCTCGCAAACTAAAACTTTTGAAGAAGGAAAAGAGCCTTTAATCACAACCTTTACCATGTGCAATCATAAAATAGTCTAATATCTTCATTTTTTCAACATACGTAGCTATTACCCTCGAAAACTAAAACTTTTGAAATAGGAAAATAGCCTTTAATCACATTCTTTACCATTTGCAATCATAAAATAGTCTAATATCTTCATTTTTTCAACATACGTAGCTATTACCCTCGAAAACTAAAATTTTTGACATAGGAAAAGAGCCTTTAATCATATTCTTTACCATTTGCAATCATGAAATAGTCTAATATCTTCATTTTTTCAACATACGTAGCTATTACCCTCGAAAACTAAAACTTTTGAAATAGGAAAAGAGCCTTTAATCACATTTTTTACCATGTGCAATCATAAAATTGTCTAATATCTTCATTTTTTCAACATACGTAGCTATTACCCTCGAAAACTAAAACTTTTGACATAGGAAAAGAGCCTTTAATCACATTCTTTACCATTTGCAATCATAAAATAGTCTAATATCTTCATTTTTTCAACATACGTAGCTATTACCCTCGAAAACTAAAACTTTTGACATAGGAAAAGAGCCTTTAATCACATTCTTTACCATGTGCAATCATAAAATAGTCTAATATCTTCATTTTTTCCACAGACATAGCTATTACCCTCGAAAACTAAAACTTTTGAAATAGGAAAAGAGCCTTTAATCACATTCTTTACCATGTGCAATCATAAAATTGTCTAATATCTTCATTTTTTCCACAAACAAAGCTATTACCCTCGAAAACTAAAACTTTTGAAATAGGAAAAGAGCCTTTAATCACATTCTTTACCATTTGCAATCATAAAATAGTCTAGTATCTTCATTTTTTCAACATACTTAGCTATTACCGTCGAAAACTAAAACTTTTGACATAGGAAAAGAGCCTTTAATCACATTCTTTACCATTTGCAATCATAAAATAGTCTAATATCTTCATTTTTTCAACGTACGTAGCTATTACTCCCGAAAACTAAAACTTTTGAAATAGGAAAAGAGCCTTTAATCACATTCTTTACCATGTGCAATCATAAAATAGTCTAATATCTTCATTTTTTCTACAGACAAAGCTATTACCCTTGAAAACTAAAACTTTTGAAATAGGAAAAGAGCCTTTAATCACATTCTTTACCATTTGCAATCATAAAATAGTCTAGTATCTTCATTTTTTCAACATACTTAGCTATTACCCTCGAAAACTAAAACTTTTGACATAGGAAAAGAGCCTTTAATCACATTCTTTACCTTTTGCAATCATAAAATAGTCTAATATCTTCATTTTTTCAACATACGTAGCTATTACCCCCGAAAACTAAAACTTTTGAAATAGGAAAAGAGCCTTTAATCACATTCTTTACCATTTGCAATCATAAAATAGTCTAATATCTTCATTTTTTCAACATACGTAGCTATTACCCTCGAAAACAAAAACTTTTGAAATAGGAAAAGAGCCTTTAATCACATTCTTTACCATTTGCAATCATAAAATAGTCTAATATCTTCATTTTTTCAACATACGTAGCTATTACCCTCGAAAACTAAAACTTTTGACATAGGAAAAGAGCCTTTAATCACATTTTTTACCATGTGCAATCATAAAATTGTCTAATATCTTCATTTTTTCAACATACGTAGCTATTACCCTCGAAAACTAAAACTTTTGACATAGGAAAAGAGCCTTTAATCACATTCTTTACCATTTGCAATCATAAAATAGTCTAATATCTTCATTTTTTCAACATACGTAGCTATTACCCTCGAAAACTAAAACTTTTGACATAGGAAAAGAGCCTTTAATCACATTCTTTACCATGTGCAATCATAAAATTGTCTAATATCTTCATTTTTTCCACAAACAAAGCTATTACCCTCGAAAACTAAAACTTTTGAAATAGGAAAAGAGCCTTTAATCACATTCTTTACCATTTGCAATCATAAAATAGTCTAGTATCTTCATCTTTTCAACATACTTAGCTATTACCCTCGAAAACTAAAACTTTTGATATAGGAAAAGAGCCTTTAATCACATTCTTTACCATTTGCAATCATAAAATAGTCTAATATCTTCATTTTTTCAACGTACGTAGCTATTACCCCCGAAAACTAAAACTTTTGAAATAGGAAAAGAGCCTTTAATCACATTCTTTACCATGTGCAATCATAAAATAGTCTAATATCTTCATTTTTTCCACAGACAAAGCTATTACCCTTGATAACTAAAACTTTTGAAATAGGAAAAGAGCCTTTAATCACATTCTTTACCATTTGCAATCATAAAATAGTCTAATATCTTCATTTTTTCAACATACGTAGCTATTACCCTCGAAAACTAAAACTTTTGACATAGGAAAAGAGCCTTTAATCACATTCTTTACCATTTGCAATCATAAAATAGTCTAATATCTTCATTTTTTCAACATACGTAGCTATTGCCCTCGAAAACTAAAACTTTTGAAATAGGAAAAGAGCCTTTAATCATATTCTTTACCATGTGTTATCATAAAATAGTCTAATATCTTCATTTTTTCAACCTACGTAGCTATTACCCTCGAAAACTAAAACTTTTGACATAGGAAAAGGGCCTTTAATCACATTCTTTACCATTTGCAATCATAAAATAGTCTTATATCTTCATTTTTTCAAAATACGAAGCTATTACCCTCAAAAAATAAAACTTTTGAAATAAGAAAAGAGCCTTTAATCACATTCTTTACCATTTGCAATCATAAAATTGTCTAATATCTTCATATTTTCCACAGACAAAGCTATTACCCTCGAAAATTAAAACTTTTGACATAGGAAAAGAGCCTTTAATCACATTCTTTACCATATGCAATCATAAAATAGTCTAATATCTTCATTTTTTCAACATACGTAGCTATTACCCTCGCAAACTAAAACTTTTGAAATAGGAAAAGAGCCTTTAATCACATTCTTTACCATGTGCAATCATAAAATAGTCTAATATCTTCATTTTTTCAACATACGTAGCTATTACCCTCGAAAACTAAAACTTTTGAAATAGGAAAATAGCCTTTAATCACATTCTTTACCATTTGCAATCATAAAATAGTCTAATATCTTCATTTTTTCAACATACGTAGCTATTACCCTCGAAAACTAAAACTTTTGACATAGGAAAAGAGCCTTTAATCATATTCTTTACCATTTGCAATCATGAAATAGTCTAATATCTTCATTTTTTCAACATACGTAGCTATTACCCTCGAAAACTAAAACTTTTGAAATAGGAAAAGAGCCTTTAATCACATTCTTTACCATTTGCAATCATAAAATAGTCTAATATCTTCATTTTTTCAACATACGTAGCTATTACCCTCGAAAACTACAACTTTTGAAATAGGAAAATAGCCTTTAATCACATTCTTTACCATTTGCAATCATAAAATAGTCTAATATCTTCATTTTTTCAACATACGTAGCTATTACCCTCGAAAACTACAACTTTTGAAATAGGAAAAGAGCCTTTAATCACATTCTTTACCATTTGCAATCATAAAATAGTCCAATGTATTCATTTTTTTAACATACGTAGCTATTACCCTCGAAAACTAAAACTTTTGACATAGGGAAAGAGCCTTTAATCACATTCTTTACCATTTGCAATCATAAAATAGTCTAATATCTTCATATTTTCAACATACATAGCTATTACCCTCGAAAACTAAAACTTTTGACATAGGAAAAGAGCCTTTAATCACATTCTTTACCATGTGTAATCATAAAATTGTCTAATATCTTCATTTTTTCCACAGACATAGCTATTACCATCGAAAACTAAAACTTTTGAAATAGGAAAAGAGCCTTTAATCACATTCTTTACCATTTGCAATCATAAAATAGTCTAATATATTCATTTTTTCCACAGACAAAGCTATTACCCTCGAAAACTAAAACTTTTGAAATAGGAAAAGAGCCTTTAATCACATTCTTTACCATTTGCAATCATAAAATAGTCTAATATCTCCATTTTTTCAATATATGTAGCTATTACCCTCGAAAACTAAAACTTTTGAAATAGGAAAAGAGCCTTTAATCACATTCTTTACCATTTGCAATCATAAAATAGTCTAATATCTTCATTTTTTCAACATACGTAGCTATTACCCTCGAAAACAAAAACTTTTGAAATAGGAAAAGAGCCTTTAATCAAATTCTTTACCATTTGCAATCATAAAATAGTCTAATATCTTCATTTTTTCAACATACGTAGCTATTACCCTCGAAAACTAAAACTTTTGACATAGGAAAAGAGCCTTTAATCACATTTTTTACCGTGTGCAATCATAAAATTGTCTAATATCTTCATTTTTTCAACATAAGTAGCTATTACCCTCGAAAACTAAAACTTTTGACATAGGAAAAGAGCCTTTAATCACATTCTTTACCATTTGCAATCATAAAATAGTCTAATATCTTCATTTTTTCAACATACGTAGCTATTACCCTTGAAAACTAAAACTTTTGACATAGGAAAAGAGCCTTTAATCACATTCTTTACCATGTGCAATCATAAAATAGTCTAATATCTTCATTTTTTCCACAGACATAGCTATTACCCTCGAAAACTAAAACTTTTGACATAGGAAAAGAGCCTTTAATCACATTCTTTACCATTTGCAATCATAAAATAGTCTAATATCTTCATTTTTTCAACATACGTAGCTATTACCCTCGAAAACTAAAACTTTTGACATAGGAAAAGAGCCTTTAATCACATTCTTTACCATGTGCAATCATAAAATAGTCTAATATCTTCATTTTTTCCACAGACATAGCTATTACCCTCGAAAACTAAAACTTTTGAAATAGGAAAAGAGCCTTTAATCACATTCTTTACCATTTGCAATCATAAAATAGTCTAGTATCTTCATTTTTTCAACATACTTAGCTATTACCCTCGAAAACTAAAACTTTTGACATAGGAAAAGAGCCTTTAATCACATTCTTTACCATTTGCAATCATAAAATAGTCTAATATCTTCATTTTTTCAACGTACGTAGCTATTACCCCCGAAAACTAAGACTTTTGAAATAGGAAAAGAGCCTTTAATCACATTCTTTACCATGTGCAATCATAAAATAGTCTAATATCTTCATTTTTTCTACAGACAAAGCTATTACCCTTGAAAACTAAAACTTTTGAAATAGGAAAAGAGCCTTTAATCACATTCTTTACCATTTGTAATCATAAAATAGTCTAATATCTTCTTTTTTTCAACATACGTAGCTATTACCCTCGAAAACTTAAACTTTTGACATAGGAAAGGAGCCTTTAATCACATTCTTTACCATTTGCAATCATAAAATAGTCTAATATCTTCATTTTTTCAACATACGTAGCTATTACCCTCGAAAACTAAAACTTTTGAAATAGGAAAAGAGCCTTTAATCATATTCTTTACCATGTATTATCATAAAATAGTCTAATATCTTCATTTTTTCAACCTACGTAGCTATTACCCTCGAAAACTAAAACTTTTGACATAGGAAAATGGCCTTTAATCACATTCTTTACCATTTGCAATCATAAGATAGTCTTATATCTTCATTTTTTCAACATACGAAGCTATTACCCTCAAAAACTAAAACTTTTGAAATAGGAAAAGAGCCTTTAATCACATTCTTTACCATGTGCAATCATAAAATTGTCTAATATCTTCATTTTTTCCACAGACAAAGCTATTACCCTCGAAAACTAAAACTTTTGAAATAGGAAAAGAGCCTTTAATCACATTCTTTACCATTTGCAATCATAAAATAGTCTAATATCTTCATTTTTTCAAAATACGTAGCTATTACCCTCGCAAACTAAAACTTTTGAAATAGGAAAAGAGCCTTTAATCACATTCTTTACCATGTGCAATCATAAAATAGTCTAATATCTTCATTTTTTCAACATACGTAGCTATTACCCTCGAAAACTAAAACTTTTGAAATAGGAAAATAGCCTTTAATCACATTCTTTACCATTTGCAATCATAAAATAGTCTAATATCTTCATTTTTTCAACATACGTAGCTAAAACCCTCGAAAACTAAAACTTTTGAAATAGGAAAATAGCCTTTAATCACATTCTTTACCATTTGCAATCATAAAATAGTCTAATATCTTCATTTTTTCAACATACGTAGCTATTACCCTCGAAAACTAAAACTTTTGAAATAGGAAAAGAGCCTTTAATCACATTCTTTACCATTTGCAATCATAAAATAGTCTAATATCTTCATTTTTTCAACATACGTAGCTATTACCCTCGAAAACTACAACTTTTGAAATAGGAAAAGAGCCTTTAATCACATTCTTTACCATTTGCAATCATAAAATAGTCTAATATATTCATTTTTTTAACATACGTAGCTATTACCCTCGAAAACTAAAACTTTTGACATAGGGAAAGAGCCTTTAATCACATTCTTTACCATTTGCAATCATAAAATAGTCAAATATCTTTATTTTTTCAACATACGTAGCTATTACCCTCGAAAACTAAAACTTTTTAAATAGGAAAAGAGCCTTTAATCACATTCTTTACCATTTGCAATCATAAAATAGTCTAATATCTTCATTTTTTCAACATACGTAGCTATTACCCTCGAAAACTAAAACTTTTGACATAGGAAAAGAGCCTTTAATCACATTCTTTACCATTTGCAATCATAAAATAGTCTAATATCTTCATTTTTTCAACATACGTAGCTATTACCCTCGAAAACTAAAACTTTTGACATAGGAAAAGAGCCTTTAATCACATTCTTTACCATATGCAATCATAAAATAGTCTAATATCTTCATTTTTTCAACATACGTAGCTATTACCCTCGAAAACTAAAACTTTTGAAATAGGAAAAGAGCCTTTAATCACTTTCTTAACCATTTGCAATCATAAAATAGTCTAATATCTTCATTTTGTCAACATGCGTAGCTATTACCCTAGAAAACTAAAACTTTTGACATAGGAAAAGAGCATTTAATCACATTCTTTACCATTTGCAATCATAAAATAGTCTAATATCTTTATTTTTTCAACATACGTAGATATTACCCTCGAAAACTAAAATTTTTGAAATAGGAAAAGAGCCTTTAATCACATTCTTTACCATTTGCAATCATAAAATTGTCAAATATCTTCATTTTTTCCACAGGCAAAGCTATTACCCTCGAAAACTAAAACTTTTGACATAGGAAAAGAGCCTTTAATCACATTCTTTACCATTTGCAATCATAAAATAGTCTAATATCTTCATTTTTTCAACATACGTAGCTAAAACCCTCGAAAACTAAAACTTTTGAAATAGGAAAAGAGCCATTAATAACATTCTTTACCATTTGCAATCATAAAATAGTCTAATATCTTCATTTTTTCAACATACGTAGCTATTACCCTCGCAAACTAAAACTTTTGAAATAGGAAAAGAGCCTTTAATCACATTCTTTACCATGTGCAATCATAAAATAGTCTAATATCTTCATTTTTTCAACATACGTAGCTATTACCCTCGAAAACTAAAACTTTTGAAATAGGAAAAGAGCCTTTAATCACATTCTTTACCATTTGCAATCATAAAATTGTCTAATATCTTCATTTTTTCAACATACGTAGCTATTACCCTCGAAAACTTAAACTTTTGAAATAGGAAAAGAGCCTTTAATCACATTCTTTACCATGTGCAATCATAAAATAGTCTAATATCTTCATTTTTCCACAGACATAGCTATTACCCTCGAAAACTAAAACTTTTGACATAGGAAAAGAGCCTTTAATCACATTCTTTACCATGTGCAATCATAAAATAGTCTAATATCTTTATTTTTTCCACAGACATAGCTATTACCCTCGAAAACTAAAACTTTTGAAATAGGAAAAGAGCCTTTAATCACATTCTTTACCATTTCCAATCATAAAATAGTCTAATATCTTCATTTTTTCAACATACGTAGCAATTACCCTCGAAAACTAAAACTTTTGACACAGGAAAAGAGCCTTTAATCACATTCTTTACCATTTGCAATCATAAAATAGTTTAATATCTTCATTTTTTCAACATACGTAGCTATTACCCTCGAAAACTAAAACTTTTGACATAGGAAAAGAGCCTTTAATCACATTCTTTACCATTTGCAATCATAAAATAGTCTAATATCTTCATTTTTTCAACATACGTAGCTATTACCCTCGAAAACTAAAACTTTTGAAATAGGAAAAGAGCCTTTAATCACATTCTTTACCATTTGCAATTATAAAATAGTCTAATATCTTCATATTTTCAACAAACGTAGCTATTACCCTCGAAAACTAGAACTTTTGACATAGGAAAAGAGCCTTTAATCACATTCTTTACCATTTGCAATCATAAAATAGTCTAATATCTTCATTTTTTCCACAGACAAAGCTATTACCCTCGAAAACTAAAACTTTTGAAATAGGAAAAGAGCCTTTAATCACATTCTTTACCATTTGCAATCATAAAATAGTCTAATATCTCCATTTTTTCAACATACGTAGCTATTACCCTCGAAAACTAAAACTTTTGAAATAGGAAAAGAGCCTTTAATCACATTCTTTACCATTTGCAATCATAAAATAGTCTAATATCTTCATTTTTTCAACATACGTAGCTATTACCCTCGAAAACAAAAACTTTTGAAATGGGAAAAGAGCCTTTAATCACATTCTTTACCATTTGCGATCATAAAATAGTCTAATATCTTCATTTTTTCAACATACGTAGCTATTACCCTCGAAAACTAAAACTTTTGACATAGGAAAAGAGCCTTTAATCACATTTTTACCATTTGCAATCATAAAATTGTCTAATATCTTCATTTTTTCAACATACGTAGCTATTACCCTCGAAAACTAAAACTTTTGACATAGGAAAAGAGCCTTTAATCACATTCTTTACCATTTGCAATCATAAAATAGTCTAATATCTTCATTTTTTCAACATACGTAGCTATTACCCTCGAAAACTAAGACTTTTGACATAGGAAAAGAGCCTTTAATCACATTTTTTACCGTGTGCAATCATAAATTTGTCTAATATCTTCATTTTTTCAACATACGTAGCTATTACCCTCGAAAACTAAAACTTTTGACATAGGAAAAGAGCCTTTAATCACATTCTTTACCATTTGCAATCATAAAATAGTCTAATATCTTCATTTTTTCAACATATGTAGCTATTACCCTCGAAAACTAAAACTTTTGACATAGGAAAAGAGCCTTTAATCACATTCTTTACCATGTGCAATCATAAAATAGTCTAATATCTTCATTTTTTCCATAGACATAGCTATTACCCTCGAAAACTAAAACTTTTGAAATAGGAAAAGAGCCTTTAATCACATTCTTTACCATGTGCAATCATAAAATTGTCTAATATCTTCATTTTTTCCACAGACAAAGCTATTACCCTCGAAAACTAAAACTTTTGAAATAGGAAAAGAGCCTTTAATGACATTCTTTACCATTTGCAATCATAAAATTGTCTAAAATCTTCATTTTTTCAACATACGTAGCTATTACCCTCGAAAACTAAAACTTTTGACATAGGAAAAGAGCCTTTAATCACATTCTTTACCATTTGCAATCATAAAATAGTCTAATATCTTCATTTTTTCAACGTACGTAGCTATAACCCTCGAAAACTAAAACTTTTGAAATAGGAAAAGAGCCTTTAATCAAATTCTTTACCATGTGCAATCATAAAATAGTCTATTATCTTCATTTTTTCCACAGAAAAAGCTATTACCCTTGAAAACTAAAACTTTTGAAATAGGAAAAGAGCCTTAATTCACATTCTTTACCATTTGCAATCATAAAATAGTCTAATATCTTCATTTTTTCAACATACGTAGCTATTACCCTCGAAAACTAAAACTTTTGACATAGGAAAAGAGCCTTTAATCACATTCTTTACCATTTGCAATCATAAAATAGTCTAATTTCTTCATTTTTTCAACAAACGTAGCTATTACCCTCGAAAACTAAAACTTTTGAAATAGGAAAAGAGCCTTTAATCATATTCTTTACCATGTGTAATCATAAAATAGTCTAATATCTTCATTTTTTCAACCTACGTAGCTATTACCCTCGAAAACTAAAACTTTTGACATAGGAAAAGAGCCTTTAATCACATTCTTTACCATGTGCAATCATAAAATTGTCTAATATCTTCATTTTTTCCACAGACAAAGCTATTACCCTCGAAAACTAAAACTTTTGACATAGGAAAAGAGCCTTTAATCACATTCTTTACCATTTGCAATCATAAAATAGTCTAATATCTTCATTTTTTCAACATACGTAGCTATTACCCTCGAAAACTAAAACTTTTGAAATAGGAAAAGAGCCTTTAATCACATTCTTTACCATTTGCAATCATAAAATAGTCTAATATCTTAATTTTTTCAACATACGTAGCTATTACCCTCGAAAACTAAAACTTTTGACATAGGAAAAGAGCCTTTAATCACATTCTTTACCATTTGCAATCATAAAATAGTCTAATATCTTCATTTTTTCAACATACGTAGCTATTACCCTCGAAAACTAAAACTTTTGAAATAGGAAAAGAGCCTTTAATCATATTCTTTACCATGTGTAATCATAAAATAGTCTTATATCTTCATTTTTTCAACCTACGTAGCTATTACCCTCGAAAACTAAAACTTTTGACATAGGAAAAGAGCCTTTAATCAAATTCTTTACCATGTGCAATCATAAAATAGTTTAATATCTTCATTTTTTTCCACAGACAAAGCTATTACCCTTGAAAACTAAAACTTTTGAAATAGGAAAAGAGCCTTTATTCACATTCTTTACCATTTGCAATCATAAAATAGTCTAATATCTTCATTTTTTCAACATACGTAGCTATTACCCTCAAAAACTAAAACTTTTGACATAGGAAAAGAGCCTTTAATCACATTCTTTACCATTTGCAATCATAAAATAGTCTAATATCTTCATTTTTTCAACATACGTAGCTATTACCCTCGAAAACTAAAACTTTTGAAATAGGAAAAGAGCCTTTAATCATATTCTTTACCATGTGTAATCATAAAATAGTCTAATATCTTCATTTTTTCAACCTACGTAGCTATTACCCTCGAAAACTAAAACTTTTGACATAGGAAAAGAGCTTTTAATCACATTCTTTACCATGTGCAATCATAAAATTGTCTAATATCTTCATTTTTTCCACAGACAAAGCTATTACCCTCGAAAACTAAAACTTTTGACATAGGAAAAGAGCCTTTAATCACATTCTTTACCATTTGCAATCATAAAATAGTCTAATATCTTCATTTTTTCAACATACGTAGCTATTACCCTCGAAAACTAAAACTTTTGAAATAGGAAAAGAGCCTTTAATAACATTCTTTACCATTTGCAATCATAAAATAGTCTAATATCTTCATTTTTTTCAACATACGTAGCTATTACCCTCGAAAACTAAAACTTTTGACATAGGAAAAGAGCCTTTAATCACATTCTTTACCATGTGCAATCATAAAATAGTCTAATATCTTCATTTTTTCAACATACGTAGCTATTACCCTCGAAAACTAAAACTTTTGAAATAGGAAAAGAGCCTTTAATCACATTCTTTACCATTTGCAATCATAAAAATAGTCTAATATATTCATTTTTTTTAACATACGTAGCTATTACCCTCGAAAACTAAAACTTTTGACATAGGGAAAGAGCCTTTAATCACATTCTTTACCATTTGCAATCATAAAATAGTCAAATATCTTCATTTTTTCAACATACTTAGCTATTACCCTCGAAAACTAAAACTTTTTAAATAGGAAAAGAGCCTTTAATCACATTCTTTACCATTTGCAATCATAAAATAGTCTAATATCTTCATTTTTTCAACATACGTAGCTATTACCCTCGAAAACTAAAACTTTTGACATAGGAAAAGAGCCTTAAATCACATTCTTTACCATTTGCAATCATAAAATAGTCTTATATCTTCATTTTTTCAACATACGTAGCTATTACCCTCGAAAACTAAAACTTTTGACATAGGAAAAGAGCCTTTAATCACATTCTTTACCATTTGCAATCATAAAATAGTCTAATATCTTCATTTTTTCAACGTACGTAGCTATAACCCTCGAAAACTAAAACTTTTGAAATAGGAAAAGAGCCTTTAATCACATTCTTTACCATGTGCAATCATAAAATTGTCTAATATCTTCATTTTTTCCACAAACAAAGCTATTACCCTCGAAAACTAAACTTTTGAAATAGGAAAAGAGCCTTTAATCACATTCTTTACCATTTGCAATCATAAAATAGTCTAGTATCTTCATTTTTTCAACATACCTAGCTATTACCCTCGAAAACTAAAACTTTTGACATAGGAAAAGAGCCTTTA
>NW_027066407.1:0-17848 GCF_032884065.1 Artemia franciscana
TAGGTAAGTTGTCTGTGTGTGGATCTGTGGATGGATCAGGTGACGTCATGTTTGTCCGCATATGACGTCTGAATTATTTCACACTAATACAAAAGAAGAAAAAAACTAAAAAAGGTAAAAACTACAAAAAAACTAAAAAGAAAAAAAAACTAAAAAGCTAAAAAACTAAAAAAAACTAAAAAAAGATAAAAATCTAATAACTAAAAAAAACTGAAAAAAATAAAAAAAGGCGAAAACTAGAAAAAAAATAAAAACTAATAAAAAAACTAAAAAAGCTAAAAAACTAAAAAAACTAAAAAAAACTAAAAAAAGGTAAAAAACTAAAAAAAACTAAAAACTAAAAAAGAAAAAAACTAAAAAAAAGGAAAAAAACTGAAAAATAAAAGAGAAAAAGAAAACTAAAAAAATATGAATAAATATATATAAAAATAAGTTGTTTTCTGGGTTATGTCTGTCTGTCTGTCTGTCGAGTGACGTCGTGTTTGTCCGCATATGACGTCTGAATTATTTCACACTAATACAAAAGAAGAAAAAAAAACTAAAAAAGGTAAAAACTACAAAAAAAACTAAAAAGAAAAAAACTAAAAAAGCTAAAAAACTAAAAAAAAACTAAAAAAAGGTAAAAAACAAAAAACTAAAAAAAACTGAAAAAACTAAAAAAAGGCAAAAACTAAAAAAAAAACTAAAAACTAATAAAAAAACTAAAAAAGCTAAAAAACTAAAAAAACTAAAAAAACTAAAAAAAGGTAAAAAACTAAAAAAAAACTAAAAACTAAAAAAGAAAAACTAAAAAAAAGGAAAAAACTGAAAATAAGAGAAAAAGAAAACTAAAAAAATATTAATAAATATAAAAAATATAAATATAATATAAATTAGCAATCAACAAAGCACCGAGACACAAATGACGACCGGGACACAGGGAGTATAAATGACGACCAGGACATAAGTAAAAAAAAAAAAACTAAAAAAACTAAAAAATGGTAAAAACTACAAAAAAACTAAAAACTAATAAAAAAACTAAAAAATCTAAAAATCTAAATAAACTAAAAAAGAAAAAAAAGAAAAAAGGAAAAAAATAAAGGAGAAAAACAAAACTAAAAAACGAATGTATATACAGACCGGGACACCGGGATACAAATGACGACCGGGACACAGGGAATATAAATGACGACCGGGAGACAGGGACACAACTACAATGGGGACGCCGGGGGGCACAGGGGGATATAAATGACGACCGGGACACCGGGACACAATGAATATAAATGACGCCCGGGACACTCAAAGAGAAATCACAGACTGGAACACCGGGACACAAATGACGACCGGGACACAGGGACATAACTGCAAAGGGGACGCCGGGGTGCACAGGGGGATATATAAATGACGATGGCGACTCAGGGAATGGTCGATTAGCAATCACCATCAACAAAGCTCAAGGGCAATCATTAGAATCATGAGGTATAGATCTGAATACGGATTGTTTTCCCATGGATCATTATATGTTGCATGTTCAAGAGTCGGTAAACCTGAAAATCTATTTATATGCACAGACAATGGGACAGCAAAGAATGTTGTATATTCGCAAGTTTTACGTAGTTAAAAACATATATATATATATATACACAACTACAATGGCGCGTAACTAATATGGCGCGTAACGACTTACGCGCGCGGGGGGGCTTGGGGGGGGGGGGGGGGGGTGTGAAGCGCCCCCACCAACTAGGTGTTGGGGTGGCGCGAAGTGCCACCCCAACAGCTAGTATATATATATATATATATATATATATATATATATATATATATATATATATATATATATATATATATATATATATATATATATATATATATATATATATATATATATATATATATATATATATGTATATATATATATATATATGTATATATATATATATATATATATATATATATATATATATATATATATATATATATATATATATATATATATATATATATATATATATATATATATATATATATATATATATATATATATAAACTAGCTGTTGGGGTGGCACTTCGCGCCATCTCAACACCTAGTTGGAGGGGCGCTTCACCCATCCCCCAAGCCCTCCGCGCGCGCAATTCGTTACGCACCATATTAGTTAAGCGCCATTGTAGTTGTGTCCCTGTGTCCCACCTATGAATATACATAGATTTATATATGTTTTTTGAACTACGTAAAACTTGCGAATATACAACATTCTTGGCTTTCCCATTGTCTGTGCATATACAAAGCCTTATGTACTAATAATGACGTCATATGCAAACGCTCTTTTTACAAACAAACAAACATGCATACACACAACTCGTTTTTATATAGATAGATAGATAGATAGATACAATACAAATTAACTGCGTAAAACTTGCGAATATACAACATTCTTCGCTGTCCAATTGTCGCTGCATATAAATAGATTGTCAGGTTTACCGACCCTCGAACATGCAACACACAATTGTCCATGGGAAAACAATCAGTATTAAGATCTATACCACATTTTTCTAATGATTGACCTTGAGCCTTGTTAATGGTGATTGCAAATGCTAATCGAATTGGGAATTGCAGTCTTTTAAATTGAAAAGGCAGATCCGTTGGAACCATGGGAATGCGAGGAATAAGAACAGCCTCACCCTCAAAAGGCCCTGTCAAGATTGTGGCCTCTATTACGCTTTCAATTGTTTTTTTTTTACGACAAGTCGCGTGCCATTGCAATGCTTTAGTGGGTTGATATTTCTTAACAGTATTATTGGTACGCCTATTTTTAGTTGTAGCACGTGTGGTGGAAACCCTGAAAGATCCACGGAATTTAAAAATTCAGATGGATAATTAACCGCTTCATTTAGTTCCAAAACTGTCTCGACTGACATGTAAAGGACTGCCTGGTCTCGAATATTGGTCAAAACAATATTGTTTATTTCGTGGACGTCTATATTTCTGGGTGCAAGAATCGCTCTTTCACTTAGCCATTTATTATTTTTATAATTGTTTAGAATATTCGGAAATACTTTTTCAATCAATTCATTTTTGGACGTCACTAAATTACAGAATTCAACAGGTAGTTGTATACGTCCTGAAATTGAGTCTACTGGGAGCTTTCCGTTTCCAATTGCCAGAAATTGATCTGAAAATGCTTGACCAGAGTCATCGTTTTGCAATCGGACACGCATATTTGTAGTTAATTCTAATGTTTTTACGTGTACCCATAAATTAGAATTTTTCAGGCAAACATTCATTTCGTCTGCAGGGGTTGATCTAGGTATTATAGGTAATGTTTGCCTGAAATCACCCGCAAGCAATGCTAATGTGCTGCCAAAGGGTTTCGAATTCCCTCGCAAATCTTTCAAACATTGATCCAGAGCCCCGAGCGATTTTTTGTGTGCCATTGTGCACTCGTCCCAAATAATAAGTTTGCATTGCTGCAATACTTTACCCATCCCAGATGATTTGGAAATATTGCGCGTGGGAGTTTCTGTAGAATGCAAATTCAGAGGCAATTTCAAAGCGGAATGAGCAGTTCTTCCACCAGGCAGCAACATTGCGGCTATTCCAGATGACGCAATTGCCAACGCTATATCATCTTTTGATCGAATTGATGCCAGAATCAGTTTTATCATAAACGTTTTACCAGTACTTTCTGGCGCATCCAAAAAGAAAATTACTCCAACGTTGTTATCGACACAATTCATTATCGTATCATAAATGTCTTTTTGTTCCGACGTTAACTTGGAAATGTTATTTTGTACATACGACAATAGATCACTCGTACTGTAACTTTGTTCACGATCCAATTCTACACATGTTGAAACAGCAGCGATACGATTAGGTTAAGGCATTCCCAAATCCTGAAGAGGTTTATTTGCCATACATACGCACAAATCTTCTATAATAACTAAATTGTAGTTATAAATAGATGTAAAACCAAAAGTCATATCTGACGTCTCTAACCGTTTTCGATGGAGTATATCTTCGGACATTTTTGATTTATATTTTTCCCATAACTCTGTAGGAGCTGATGGAGAGCAAGTACTTAAAATGATGCCAAACAATGCACGAATTTGACTTGGAGTTGACGTTTCGCACGCGTCATTGATGCAGTTATCCCAGTGTTGGTCATTCTCCAATAAATTCAGAGCTTGGCATGCACTACGGTAAGTGTCATGTATAGTACCGTTTACAGTTCTCAAATACTCAAAGGATGTCGGACCGGGTACATTCACCAAATGCAGGCGTAGAAAGAAGCATTCATGTTGATTGGGGTGAACGGTGTAGAGTCTTTCTATCGTGGTATCTTTGAAGATGGTAGGTTGGCCGTCGACTGACTTACCCTGTTTTCGACGTTCAAATACTTCATTTTTAGTATTCCACGTGTAATACGAAGGCACTTCAGTATACAGCAGTTTTATTGCAAAAGAATCATTTTTGCATAGCGAAAAGAAAGCAGTTAACTTTGTATCCGGTGGATTCAGGGCTCTTTGTTGCACGTTGGTTTTGGAGAAATAAACACGTTGACCATTCTCTAAATGTACCGCTAAGTGAACAACAGCTGGACTACGTTCATGTATCGGAAATGAAAGAATTCGCCAAACAGCTTCATTACTGCTTAAGTATCCTCCAGCCTTATATTGTACTATTTTGTTGATATCCTTGATTTCGGACTGCAAGCCAAAAACTGCCATGTCACTGCCTTTGTTGACGGATTTACATATGTATTTGATTGCATTTACGGAGTTACAGTATTCAACGTTTATGTGTTCATTAAATGTTTTTGATAATAATGGGGAATATGGAACAACCCACTGGTTATGTACTTCGATGGTGGTACCGTTACGCTTCTTTATTATTGCTGTTTCACCGCCATCTTCAGTAGATCTTCTTCTATATTGTGGGTAACCATCATTGCCAGTAATTGTGTTGGATACTAAAAGTCGAGGATATTGCTTTTTGCACCTTCCTTTGGCCATGCATGGTGAATTTTCGTTCAGTGCACCGCAAGGTCCATGTATCATATTTTTAACAACAATATCATATAACCAATTATCGACATTTTCATCAGGTATTTCAGCGGAAATCACATCATCAATTTCGTTCGAAGTAATTTTATTATGTAGCCAGATTAGTATATGTGCGTGTGGCAAATCTCGTTTTTGCCATTCCACTGAGTACATCCAGCATCGTACTGACCCAAACACTTCAAGTTTTAGTATGTAGTTTATCAGTGATTTCAACTTTTGTCGCAAGACACGGGCCGTAATGTCATGTCTATGAACAGCCGATTGTCCTTGAAGTAAAAGCTGCTGTATCTCGTCCCAAGATTGATTACATGTAAATGTAATAAATAAATATGGACGACCATAGAGACGAATATACGCAATAGCATCTTGAGCATATTCATGCATATGACGGGGACTGCCAGCATATGACGAAGGTAAAATCGTTAATCTTCCAACGTTTGTGGTATTACCGTCATTTACAACTGCATCTCGCAAATGAATGTAATGTTCAGAGCTGAGCTTGGTCTGATTCAGGCGGATATATAGCAAACGTTCTGATTCAGTTTTAGCATTCATATCAACGACATATTGGTGAAACAATTGATGGCATTTTAAAATATAATTGATTTCATCCTGCCGAATCATTAGTCTATAAGAATAATAATGCATTGCACTGCATTTCTTATTCATTTCTTTGTTAGTGGCTGGTTTCATCAATTTAAAATTAAAGTAATAGCCGTCGGCTCCATCCCAAAAAATTATAGGATATTGTAGGGTATCGTAGCATCGATGAGTTTCAGCAATTCTTAACAACTGAGCGTTTCGCTTATGAAGAATAATATCTCGAGGTAAAAACTGATCACCGACCATAACGATTGCCACTTCATCGATAGTTGGAGCATTGTATCTACGCACATGATGGCCAGGAGGCGTTTTGTCAGCGGAAATAACAATTTTATGCGTATCAGTAGGCATCAAATCGATGGCTGTTTTGAACAGACGCACTAAATTATTATTTTCGTGGAAAAGATGTTGCTATTGGGAAACGATTGTCCTTTCAACGTTGGGAGAAATTTCGCAACCTGCATTCAATTCAGAATTTCTATCACTGATGAAGTACAATTGTAAAAATTTATGATTCTCGCCTGAGAATGGTAGAAGGGACCTTGCTCTATGATAAATTTGCCCTTTTACTTTGAAAGTAGACATAAATTGAACTGGATTTTCGATTTGGGCTACAAACATCATTTGGAAGCATGAGTTATATTTTCTGATCTCTGATAAAAAACGCTTAGATTATGACGTAGTTCCAGTAAGCAAAGTCTTCAATAGCTCTGGTGGTGTAGCCAATAGAGAAAGTTTAACTTTTCCTGAGGCGCAACACATTCCCATTGTTTCACCATTGAATTTCAAGGCCTTGCAATAGGGACAAATTTTAGACATAGTCCCGATTTGAACACATCTACTCAAGCTAAAACCTAGCATGCAAACTAATAATTAATTAACTATTGCAGCTAATTAATATAATTAACTAGCTGTTGGGGTGGCGCTTCGCGCCACCCCAACACCTAGTTGGTGGGGGCGCTTCGCGCCCCCCCCAAGCCCCCCCGCGCGCGTAAGTCGTTACGCGCCATAATAGTTACGCGCCATTGTAGTTGTGTCCCTATGTTATATAAACTTGCGAATATACAACATTCTTTGCTGTCCCATTGTCTTTGCATATAAATAGATTGTCAGGTTATCCCCCTGTTTCCCCCGGTGTCCCCGTTGTAGTTGTGTCCCTGTGTCCCGGTCGTCATTTATATTCCCTGTGTCCCGGGTCCCGGTCATCATTTGTATCCCGGTGTCCCGGTCTGTATATACATTCGTTTTTTAGTTTTGTTTTTCTCCTTTATTTTTTTCCTTTTTTTTCTTTTTTAGCTTATTTAGATTTTTAGATTTTTTAGTTTTTTTTATTAGTTTTTAGTTTTTATTTCTTTTTAGTTTTTTTGTCCCGGTCGTCATTTATATCCCCCTGTTTCCCCCGGTGTCCCCGTTGTAGTTGTGTCCCTGTGTCCCGGTCGTTATTTATTTTTTAGTTTTTTACCTTTTTTTAGTTTTTTTAGTTTTTTAGCTTTTTTATTTTTTTTATTAGTTTTTAGTTTTTTTGTAGTTTTTGCCTTTTTTTTAGTTTTTTTTAGTTTTTTAGCTTTTTTATTAGTTTTTAGTTTTTTTTGTAGTTTTTGCCTTTTTTTAGTTTTTTTAGTTTTTTAGCTTTTTTATTTTTTTTATTAGTTTTTAGTTTTTTTTGTAGTTTTTGCCTTTTTTTAGTTTTTTCAGTTTTGACGTCACCTGATCCAGTTTTTTCAGGTGACGTCACCTGATCCACGATCCACAGATCCACAGACAACTTATTTTTATATATATAGATAGTTTTTTTTTTTTTTACTTATGTCCTGGTCGTCATTTATACTCCCTGTGTCCCGGTGCTTTGTTGATTGCTAATCGAACATTCCTTTTGTCCTGGTCGCTTTCTCTTTGAGTGTCGTCATTTATTAGTTTTTTTCCTTTTTTTTTTTAGTTTTTTATTGGTTTTTACCTTTATTTTAGCTTATTTTTCAGTTTTTTCCTTTTTTTTAGTTTTTTTTTATTTTTTATTTTTTTTATTTTTTTACCTTTTTTTAGTTTTTTTAGTTTTTTTAGTTTTTTAGCTTTTTTACTTTTTTTATTAGTTTTTAGTTTTTTTTTTGTAGTTTTTGCCTTTTTTTAGTTTTTTCAGTTTTTTTTTTAGTTTTTTATTGGTTTTTACCTTTATAGTTTTTTTAGTTTTTTAGCTTTTTTATTTTTTTTATTAGTTTTTAGTTTTTTTTTGTAGTTTTTGCCTTTTTTTAGTTTTTTTCAGTTTTGACGTCACCTAATCCAGTTTTTTCAGGTGACGTCACCTGACACATCCATCCACACATCCATCCACACATCCACAGACAGACAACTTATTTTTATATATATAGAAGATATTGTAATAAAGTACAACTTTCCTTTTAATTTATACCATAAAATAAAGAAAACACAAAAAAACCTAGCATGCAAACTAATAATTAACTAACTATTTCAACTAATTAATAATTGTAATTAAGTACAACTTTCCTTTTAATTTATAACCTAAAATAAAGAAAACAAAAAAAACTCTATTGTCCTCTTCCACAACCTAGCATGTTAACTAATAATTAACTAATGAATAACCCATTTGGCCTGATGGCAACACCTCACAAGCCACATCTTATAGAAAACACCTTTAAAAATTTAAATTAAGAAGGAAACTTATTAGAAACCCTGCTATTACTGCAAAAGTAGACCTAAGTAGCCAATTTAGCCTGTTTGAAACATCTCACAAGCCATCACCCTATAGAAAACGCCTTTGAGAATTTAAATGAATAAGAAAACTTATTAGAAACTCTGCTGGTACTGCAAAAGTCGACCTGAGCAGCCAATTTAGCCAGTTTGGAACATCTCACAAACCAGAACCCTATAGAAAACACCTTTGAGAATTTAAATGAAAATTTATATTATAACTGTTACAATTTTGATGATTTATAGTTGTTAAATATTTTATGGGTTATAGTTATAATAGTTCGTATTATTTGAGTATAGAACTATAGAATATACAGTTGTTATTTTTATCAGCTATAATTGTTAGCATTTTTATCTGCTATAGTTGATCGCATTTTTAAATTTAATGGTTGTTGGCATTGCTTTGTTATGGTTGTTAACATTTTTGTGTGATAGGTATGAGAAGTATAATTTATATTATATTTTTTTTTACTTAACATCTTTATGTTTTAGAGTTGTTAGCATTATTTTTGTTATCCTTTATTGTACTATAATTTACTTTATTGTTCTTAGCATTTTGTTTGTTATAATGGCTTGTATTATTATTGTATACTTATTAGCAATATAATTATATTAGAGTTGTTAGAATTTTGATGGGTTATTTGTGTTATGAATTTGTAGAATTTGTAGCTACTATTTTTATCTACTATAGTTGTTAGCATTTTATTTTAAAGTTGATTGTTAAATAGTTCTTGGTGCTGTTACGTGTTATGGTTAGCATTTCTGTGTTATAGTTCTTAGCAGCATATTTTATGTTATAGTTTTTAGCTGCTTACATTATATTATTCTTGTTTTATCTTCATGTATTATAGTTATTAGCATTTTTATGTGCTATATGTTTTATGTGTTATATTTATATTATAGATGTTATCACTGCAATTGCTTCTTAGATGCGTCGATTACAAGCAAAAGGTAAATATTTTAAATAAACTCTTATTTAATATGTTTTCTCTTTATACAAAAGAGGTTAATGAAGTTCCTGCTCCTAACTGGAAAATATTTTAAAAGCCTGTTGTTGATGATTCAACAACTAAATATGGATTTACAGAAATCAGAGAAACAGATATTAATGTTTCAGAATTATTTAATTTGAGCTTTATTACGAAAGATTTAAAATCTCGGATCCTTCCTGGTGATTCCTATCTTCGTGCAAAAATAAAAATAAACGAGATGATGGATCGAATATGAGTGCTGAAGATACGGCTACTTTGACAAATAATGGGTTTAATTATTTAGAAATACTTAATATATCATTAATGGTAAATCAATTAAATGAATTGATTATGTTGGTATAAATCTAAGCAGGTAAAAATCTAACAATTAAAACAAAGAAAACTGAATGGTTTAATAGCTGTCTATTAGAAAGATATAATAAAACAAAAGAAATTCATACAGTTAGTATAATGTATGATGTATTTATCTTGGATTCTACTTAGACTAAATCGTATTTTGTTCATTAGAAATGAGTGCAGACTGTAAATTACCTAAAAACTATTCCTTTGAATTAAACTGAAAATTATAAAAGTCATAACAAAAATGACAAAGAATTCACGTGGAGAGTAGTTGCTAGAAGATATATTACAGCCAAAATACTTAAAGTATTACAGAAAACAGTAAAAGATGAAAATAGTTCACATAATATTATGGTATTTGATCATATGAATAAGTGAAGCGAGATTGAATGGATATAAAAATCCATAAGCAGATTTGAAATGTTATTTTAGTAAGAACTAGCTGTTGGGGTGGCGTTTCGCGCCACTCCAACACCTAGTTGGTGGGGGCGCTTTGCCCCCCCCCCCAAGTCTCCCCGCGTGCGTAAGTCATTAAGCGCCATATTAGTTACGCGCCATTGTAGTTGTGTCCCTATGTCCCACCTGTGAATATTGATATATATATATATATATATATATATATATATATATATATATATATATATATATATATATATATATATATATATATATATATACTAGCTGTTGGGGTGGCGCTTCACGCCACCCCAACACCTAGTTGGTGGGGCGCTTCGCGCCCCCCCAAGCCCCCCCGCGCGCGTAAGTCGTTACGCGCCATATTAGTTACGCGCCATTGTAGTTGTGTCCTTGTGTCCCACCTGTGAATAGAGATATATATATATATATATATATATATATATATATATATATATATATATATATATATATATACTAGCTGTTGGGGTGGCGCTTCGCGCCACCCCAACACCTAGTTGGTGGGGGGCGCTTCGCGCCCCCCCCAAGCCCCCCCGCGCGCGTAAGTCGTTACGCGCCATAATAGTTACGCGCCATTGTAGTTGTGTCCCTATGTCCCACCTGTGAATATAGATAGATATATATATATGGTTTTAACTACGTAAAACTTGCGAATATACAACATTCTTTGCTGTCCCATTGTCTTTGCATATAAATAGATTGTCAGGTTTACCGACTCTTGAACATGCAACATATAATGGTCCATGGGAAAACAATCTGTATTCAGATCTATACCTCATGATTCTAATGATTGCCCTTGAGCTTTGTTGATGGTGATTGCTAATCGACCATTCCCTGTCCCGGTGTCCCGGTCGTCATTTACATCCCCCTGTTTCCCCCGGTGTCCCCGTTGTAGTTGTGTCCCTGTGTCCCGGTCGTCATTTATATTCCCTGTGTCCCGGTCGTCATTTGTATCCCGGTGTACCGGTCTGTATATACATTCGTTTTTTAGTTTTGTTTTTCTCCTTTATTTTTTTCCTTTTTTTTTCTTTTTTTTATACTCCCTGTGTCCCGGTGCTTTGTTGATTGCTAATCGAACATTCCTTTTGTCCTGGTCGCTTTCTCTTTGAGTGTCGTCATTTATTTTTTTCTTTTTTAGTTCTTTTAGTTTTTACCTTTTTTAGTTTTTTTTAGTTTTTAGTTTTTTTAGTTTTTTACCTTTTTTTAGTTTTTTTAGTTTTTTTAGTTTTTTAGCTTTTTTATTTTTTTTATTAGTTTTTAGTTTTTTTGTAGTTTTTGCCTTTTTTTTAGTTTTTTTAGTTTTTTAGCTTTTTTATTAGTTTTTAGTTTTTTTTGTAGTTTTTGCCTTTTTTTAGTTTTTTTTAGTTTTTTAGCTTTTTTATTTTTTTTATTAGTTTTTAGTTTTTTTTGTAGTTTTTGCCTTTTTTTCTCTTTGAGTGTCGTCATTTATTAGTTTTTGCCTTTTTTTCTCTTTGAGTGTCGTCATTTATTAGTTTTTTTCCTTTTTTTTTTTTAGTTTTTTATTGGTTTTTTACCTTTATTTTAGCTTATTTTTCAGTTTTTTCCTTTTTTTTAGTTTTTTTTTATTTTTTATTTTTTTTAGTTTTTTACCTTTTTTTAGTTTTTTTAGTTTTTTTAGTTTTTTAGCTTTTTTACTTTTTTTATTAGTTTTTAGTTTTTTTTTGTAGTTTTTTGCCTTTTTTTAGTTTTTTCAGTTTTTTTTTAGTTTTTTTTTGTAGTTTTTGCCTTTTTTTAGTTTTTTTAGTTTTTTAGCTTTTTTATTTTTTTTATTAGTTTTTAGTTTTTTTTTGTAGTTTTTGCCTTTTTTAGTTTTTTCAGTTTTGACGTCACCTGATCCAGTTTTTTCAGGTGACGTCACCTGACACATCCATCCACACATCCATCCACAACTTATTTTTATATATATAGATATATATATATATATATATATATATATATATATATATATATATGTTTTTAACTACGTAAAACGTGCGAACATACAACATTATTCGCTGTCCCATTGTCTGTGCATATAAATAGATTGTCAGGTTTACTGACTCTTGAACATGCAACATATAATTGTCCATGGGAAAAACAATCCGTATTCAGATCTATACCTCATTATTCTAATGATGTGTCCCTGTGTCCCGGTCGTCATTTATATTCCCTGTATCCAGGTCGTCATTTGTGTCCTGGTGTCCCAGTTTGTAATATCTCTTTGAGTGTCCCGGTCGTCATTTATATTCCCTGTGTCCCGGTCGTCATTTGTGTCCCGGTGTCCCGGTCTGTAATTTCTATTCGAACAATCCCTGTGTCCCGGTCGTCATTTATATATCCCGCCTGTGCCCCCGGCGTCCCCGTTGTAGTTCTGTCCCTATGTCCCGGTCGTCATTTATATTCCCTGTATCCTGGTCGTGATTTGTGTCCGGGGGTCCCAGTCTGTAATTTCTCTTTGAGGTTCCCGGTCGTCATTTATATTCCCTGTGTCCCGGTCGTCATTTGTGTCCCGGTGTCCCGGTCTGTAATTTCTATTCGAACAATCCCTGTGTCCCGGTCGTCATTTATATATCCCGCCTGTGCCCCCGGCGTCCCCGTTGTAGTTGTGTCCCTGTGTCCCGGTCGTCATTTATATTCCCCGTGTCCTGGTCGTGATTTGTGTCCGGGTGTCCCAGTCTGTAATTTCACTTCGAGGTTCCCGGTCGTCATTTATATTCCCTGTGTCCCGGTTGTCATTTGTGTCCCGGTGTCCCGGTATGTAATTTCATCAGTTGACAAACATGACGTCAGTCGTTGTCATTTATATTCCCTGTGTCCCGGTCGTCATTTGTGTCCCGGTGCTTTGTTGATGGTGATTGCTAATCGAACATTCCTTGTGTCCCCGTCGCTTTCTCTTTGAGTGTCCCGGTCGTCATTTATATTCCCTATGTCCCGGTCATCATTTGTGTCCCGATGTCCCGGTCTGTAATTTCGTCGGTCGAAAACATGACGTCAGTAACACAGAAACATGACGTCACCTGACAGATCCACAGACAGACAACTTATTTTTATAAATATACTAGCTGTTGGGGTGGCGCTTCGCGCCATCCCAACACCTAGTTGGTGGGCGCTTCGCGCCCCCCAAGCCCCCCCGCACGCGTAAGTCGTTACGCGCCATATTAGTTATGCGCCATTGTAGTTGTGTCCCTGTGTCCCACCTGTGAATATAGATAGATTTATATATGTGTTTCAAACTACGTAAAAATTGCGAATATACAACATTCTTCGCTGTCCCATTGTCTGTGCATATAAATAGCATTTATATTCCCTGTGTCCCGGTCGTCATTTGTGTCCTGGTGTCCCAGTTTGTATTTTCTCTTTGAGTGTCCCGGTCGTCATTTATATTCCCTGTGTCCCAGTGTCCCGGTTGTCATTTGTGTCCCGAGGTCCCGGTCTGTAATTTTTATTCAAACAATCCCTGTGTCTCAGTCGTCAATTATATATCCCGCCTGTGCCCCCGGCGTCCCCGTTGTAGTTGTGTCCCTGCGTCCCGGTCGCCATTTATATTCCCGGTCGTGATTTGTGTCCGGGTGTCCCAGTCTGTAATTTTTCTTTGAGGTTCCTGGTCGTCATTTATATTCCCTCTGTGTTGGTCGTCATTTGTGTCCCGGTCTGTAATTTATCTTTGAGTGTTTTTTCTTTTTAGTTTTTTTAGTTTTTACATTTTTTCAGTTTTTTCTTCTTCTTTATTTTTCAGCGTCACTATGAAGTACACATCGCCGAACCTTTGTTTTTTAACTTAAATCTGGTAGGCATTGATGACCTTATCCAAGTCCCGTGTCCCTGTGTCCCACCTGTGAATATAGATAGATTTATATATGTGTTTCAAACTACGTAAAAATTGCGAATAAACAACATTCTTGGCTTTCCCATTGTCTGTGCATATACAAAGCCGTATGTACTAATAATGACGTCATATGCAAACGCTCTTTTTACAAACAAACAAACATGCATCCACACAACTCGTTTTTATATAGATAGATAGATAGATAGATACAATACAAATTAACTGCTCAAAACTTGCGAATATACAACATTCTTCGCTGTCCAATTGTCGCTGCATATAAATACATTGTCAGGTTTACCGACCCTCGAACATGCAACATACAATTGTCCATGGGAAAAACAATCAGTATTAAGATCTATACCACATTTTTCTAATGATTGACCTTGAGCTTTGTTAATGGTGATTGCAAATACTAATCGAATTGGGAATTGCAATCTTTTAAATTGAAAAAGCAGATCCGTTGGAATCATGGGAATGCGAGGAATAAGAACAGCCTCACCCTCATAAGGCCCTGTCAAGATTGTGGCCTCTATTAGGTTTTCCATTGTTTTTTTTTTACGGCAAGTCGCGTGCCATTGCAAAGCTTTGGTGGGTTGATATTTCTTAAAAGTATTATTGGTACGCCTATTTTTAGTTGTAGCACGTGTGGTGGAAACCCTGAAGGATCTATGGAATTTAAAAATTCAGATGGATAATTAACCGCTTCTTTTGGTTCCAAAACTGTGTCGACTGACTTGTAAAGGACTGCCTGGTCTCGAATCTTGGTCAAAACAATATTGTTGATTTCGTGGACGTCTATATTTTTGGGTGCGAGAATCGCTCTTTCACTTAGCCATTTATTATTTTTATAATTTTTTAGAATATTCGGAAATACTTTTTCAATCAATTCATTTTGGACGTCACTAAATTACAGAAATCAGCAGGTAGTTGTATACGTCCTGTTCCTCGGCACGCTTTCTTTTCTTACTTTCTCTATCAGCAGCAAGCCTGATTTCTTGCTGTTCTTGTGATTCCTCGGCACGCTTTCTTTTCTTACTTTCTCTATCAGCAGCAAGCCTGATTTCTTGCTGTTCTTGTAATTCCTCGGCACGCCTTCTTTTTTCACTTTCTCTTTTAGCAGCAAGTCTGCTTCCGCGTTGCTCTTGTAGTTCCTCGGTACGCTTTCTGTTCTTTTTTTCTCTATCAGCCTCAAGCCTGTTTCCTTGCTGTTCTTTTGATTCCTCGCCACGCTTTCTGTTCTTTCTTTCTCTATCAGCCTCAAGCCTGTTTCCTTGCTGTTCTTTTGATTCCTCGGCACGCTTTCTGTTCTTTCTTTCTCTATCAGCCTCAAGCCTGTTTCCTTGCTGTTCTTTTGATTCCTCGGCACGCTTTCTTTTCTGACTTTCTCTATCAGCAGCAAGTTTTTTGGCATAGACTCTTTGAGCATCTCCATCGGCTTTTGCCATGGTAAGTTCATCAGTCATTGTAAACTTAAACATTAATAGATTTCTACGTGAACATATGTCTTAAATATCTTGAATGACGTCACCATCAAAGCAAAAATGACGACAACTAATTTCATGACGTCAGTCAACACAGAAACATGACGTCACCTGATCCACAGACAGACACACAGACAGACAACTTATTTTTATATATATAGATATATATATACTAGCTGTTGGAATGGCGCTTACGCGCCATTATAGTTGTGTCCCTATGTCCCACCTGTGAATATATATATATATATATATATATATATATATATATATATATATATATGTTTTTAACTACGTAAAACTTGCGAATATACAACATTCTTTGCTGTCCCATCGTCTGTGCATATAAATAGATTGTCAGGTTTACCGACTCTTGAACATGCAACGCATAATGGTCCATGGGAAAACAATCCGTATTCAGATCTATACCTCATGATTCTATTGATTGCCCTTGAGCTTTGTTGATGGTGATTGCTAATCGACCATTTCCTTTGTTGCCGTCGTCATTTATATATCCCCCTGTGCCCCCCGGCGTCCCCGTTGTAGTTGTGTCCCTGTGTCCGGGTCTGTCCCCGTCGTCATTTGTGTCCCGGTGTCCCAGTCTGTGATTTCTATTTGAGTGTGCCGGGCGTCATTTATATTCGTCAGGATATTGTAGGGCATCGTAGCATCGATGAGTTTAAGCAATTCTTGTCAACTGATTGTTTCGCCTATAAAGAATATTATCTCGAGGTAAGACCTGATCACCGACCACAACGATTGCCACTTTGTTGATAGTTGCGTATCAGGAGGCATCAATTCGATTGCTGTTTTTAAGCAGAAGCACTAAATTATTATTTTTGTGGAAAAGATGATATATATAAATATATATATATATTTTCTTTTTAGTTTTTTTGTAGTTTTTACCTTTGTTAGTTTTTTCTTCTTTTGTATTAATGCTAAAGCCAAGGTTCAAACCTGGAGCCTCTCGGACCTAGAACCTGAAACATAACGCTTTACCAACTCAGCTACTTCGGCGTGAATACATTCATTTTGAGCAGCTTCCTCGGGTGTTGCCATTGTTGTCCTGGTCGTCATTTATATTGCCTGTGTCCCGGTCGTCATTTGTGTCCCGGTATCCCAGTCTGTAATTTCTCCTTGAGTGTCCCGGGCTTTATTTATATTCCCTCTGTCCCGTCGTCATTTGTGTCCCGGTCTGTAATTTCTCTTTGAGTGTTTTTTCTTTTTAGTATTTTTTAGTTTTTTACATTTTTTATTTTTTCAGTTTTCTTTTTCTTCTTTATTTTTCAGCTTCACTATGAAATACATATCGCCGAACCTTTGTTTTTTTAACCAAAATCTGGTAGGCATTGATGACCTTATCCAAGTAAAGATCCCAAACCCAATCATCATCGCTATCATTTTCAGTTTTGTATGTTTTGACTCTCGCTGTCCAGGTGGATCTTCATCTAACTGCGCGGTTTTGCGTTCTTTAGCCTCAAGCCTGTTTCCTTGCTGTTCTTTTGATTCCTCGGCCCGCTTTCTTTTCTGACTTTTTCTATCAGCAGCAAGTTTTTTGGCATAGACTCTTTGAGCATCTTCATCGGCTTTTGCCATTGTAAGTTCATCAGTCATTTTAAACTCAAACAATAATAGATTTCTACGTGAACATATATGTCTTAAATATCTTTAATGACGTCACCGTCATAGCAAAAATGACGACAACTAACTTCATGACGCCAGTCGACACAGAAACATGACGTCACCTGATCCACAGACAGACAACTTTTTTTTATATATATAGATAGATATAATTCTAAAATTGTCAGGTAATTTTCTATTTTGAAATAAAAACTAAAAATTATTGCTCAGACAACATAAATATTTTTGATATTTACATTATAGCTTTAGTGGTTCTGGACTGAAAACTAAATATGCTAATCAAATTGGGAATTGCAATCTTTTAGGTTGAAAAGGCAGATCCATTGGAATCATGAGAATGCGTGGAATAAGAAAAGCCTCACCCTCAAAAGGCCCTGTCAAGATTGTTGCCTCTATTACGTTATAACAGACATAACACGTCATTTGTGTCCCGGTGTCCCGGTCTATAGTTTCGTTAGTCGACAAACATGACGTCAGACGAGAAACAACTTCATGACGACATACAGCTCAATCCTTATAATGACGTCAGTCGACAAACATGACGTCAGTCGACACACAAACATGACGTCAGTCGACAGACAGACAAACAACTTATTTTTATATATATAGATATATATATATATATATATATATATATATATATATATATATATATATATATATATATATATATATATATATATATATATATATATATATATATATATATACATATATATATATATATATATATATATATATATATATATATATATATACATATATATATATATATATATATATATATATAT
>NW_027066408.1:0-18327 GCF_032884065.1 Artemia franciscana
CGACCAAAAATAAGCCTCTGATTTTTCTTTTAAATTAATCTATTGATTCTTACAATTTTGCTAGAGCTCATGTCATATGAGCTCTTGGCTCTTACGACCTCGTCACAAGTGCCATATGAGCTCTTAGCTCTTGTTTTATTCCTTCTTTCACAGAAGATTTTCGACTGAGTCTCATGGTTTTTGCCACTTTATGGTGTGAAAACTGCTGCTAGAAATAGATAGGTTGCAACTTCTGCCGTATTGTCTTCTAGTATATTTAAATGTGTGCTTGCATCGTGCCTGCGTCCCCTTAAAAGTTCTGTTTCTTACGGTAATATTGGTTTGTCTTCTGTTGCATATGCAGACGACCTTCTTCTTGTTGCCCGGACTCGCCGTGGATTGCTTTCCAATTTTACTATATTAATCAAAGAGCTATCTAATTGGACTGTCAGTTAATGCGTCTAAATTCGAGTTTATTTGTTTTAACAGCCCTTATGCGGTCGCTCCATTCGTTGCTGGGACTGCAATTCTGACATGTTCTTCTTTAGTTAGTTGGCTTGGTCTGTGTTTCGGTCCAACACTTTCCACTACCTTTTCATCCCTAGTGAATCAAGCCGTGAAAAACCTACGCGTCGCTTACGGAAAAATATCCCCAAACAAAAGCCGTTACAATGGCAACGGTTTGTGCATGATTTATAACGCTCATTGCGCCCCTGTGCTTTTGTTTTTATCAGGCATGGCTCATCTGTTTCGTAAGAAAAATCCACATATTCTACGTGCGGCTTATTTCAGATATTGCAAAATCCTCATCCGGCTTCCTAGATGGCACCAAAACAGAAAATAATTCCTCGATTTGATTTAATAGATATGTCTTCTTGGATTCGGTCTTCCAGTGATGATTTATGTGAAAAGACTATCTACTTTATTCACTTTTACGACCCTCTGCAGCCTTTTTCCCATATTGATACTGGTTAATTAGTCCATGTTGTCTTTTGTTAGTTTGAATTTTTTTGTTTATCGTTTTTGTTTTTGTTTATTTATAATACTCCGTACTTTGTGTTTTTTTTATAATTTTTACGGATAATAAAGTTCATTTATCGATTCATTCATTCATTCTGCAGTTTGACCAGCCGTATGGAATGCGTGTGAATCAGCGGGCTTGCTGCAGGCCCGTGATTTTATAATATATGTTTGTAGGAAGTTTTACCGACCATCTGAATTGACTACACACCATGCGGCTTGCTTGAGTGAAAACCAGCCAAAGGATATAGATGCCATACATTTTCATAGCGTGTCTGAAATTTAACTTGAAAACTTGAGGCAGTAAAGGTGCCGGCACCTTGTAAAGGTGCCGAGGGCGAGACATGCCATCAATTGATTTTTTATTTTTGATTATTGAGCTTTAATTTCTCTTGTTAAAAAAGTCTGCAACTGACTCACTTGGCTCCTTACTTTTAAGTTTGAGTTTTTTTTGTTGCGAAGGTTTTTACTTATTGAATCAGAGAATGAACTACTTTATTACCTTTTATCGGTTTTCAAGCCAATCCAAAGTTTATTTTTCTATTTTCAATATTTTTTCCACCATTCCGACATGTTTCAGAATAACCCTGTATTTTTTCAACCGTGCCAGATTTGACTGAACACTAATCGCCAGAAGTTCAACTCTATGTGCAATGTAATAATCCTGTCATGTGATCTATCTGATCCAATCTGATCCAATCTGATCCAGTCAAAAGTTTTTTGACTGCACTTAATTGTTTTGATAGTCTTTTTCTTTCAAGCCGTTGTGTTGAAAATTGGTTCAGATTATTTTTTTGGACTTCGTTGGGTGTCTACCAGTCAAACAAGGGAAAAAAATATTTTCAATATATTTTTTATCATTCTCACATGTTTCAGAATAACCGTGTATTTTTTCAAACGTGCCAGATTAGACTGAACACTAATCGCCAGAAGTTCAACTCTACGTGCACTGTGTTAATCCTGTCATGTGATCTGTCTGATGCAATCAAGAGTTTTTTGACTGCACTTAATTGTTTTGATAGTATTTTCCTTTCAAGCCGTTGTGTTGAAAATTGGTTAAGATTATTTTCTTGGACTTCATTGGGTGTGTACCAGCCGAACAAGGGAAACGGTTAAAAACGATAAAACGGAAATTCTGGTTCTTGATTAATATTTCCAAGAGAGGAAGGACAGGGGACATTTTATAGGCAAGGGAAGGGGCTAAGAAGCCTTCAGAATGGCTTTAAAAAAAGGTAGCATGGGCTTTTATATATATATATATATATATATATATATATATATATATATATATATATATATATATATATATATATATATATATATATATGTATAGAATAAATACTTGAAGTAGTACTTGAAGTATTACTTAAGTACAATTTTGGCAAGTACTTGATATTTGATACTTAAGTAAGAATTTGGAAGGTACTACTTATTACTTGATATTTAAGTAAAAAAACAATGAGTACTTAATACTTGATACTTAAGTGAAAATTTGGAGTACTTGTTGCAGCACTGATATATATATATATATATATATATATATATATATATATATATATATATATATATATATATATATATATATATATATATATATATATATATATATATATATATATATATATATATATATATATATATATATATATATATATATATATATATGTCCAACAGATTGTCCTTTCAACGTTGGGAGAAATTTCGCAACGTGCATTCAATTCAGAATTTCTATCACTGATGAAGTACAATTGTAAAAATTTATGATTCTCGCCTGAGAATGGTAGAAGGGACCCTGCTCTATGATAAATTTGCTCTTTTACTTTGAAAGTAGACATAAATTGATCTGGATTTTCGATTTGGGCTCCAAACGACGTCATTTGGAAACATGAGTTATATTTTCTGATTTGTGACAAAAAACGCTTAGATTCTGACGTAGTTCCAGTAAGGAAAGTCTTCAATGGCTCTGGTGGTGCAGCCAATAGAGGAAGTTTAACTTTTCCTGAGGCGCAACACATTCCCATTGTTTCACCATTGAATTTCAAGGCCTTGCCATAGGGACAAATTTTAGACATAGTCCCGATTTGAACACATCTACTCAAGCTATAATCATCGACTGGGCTGTACCTGAATGCCAGGCGATAACTTTCAGGTTGCTCTGATTCCTCGGCACGCTTTCTTTTCTTACTTTCTCTATCAGCAGCAAGCCTGCTTTCTTGCTGTTCTTGTGATTCCTCGGCACGCCTTCTTTTTTCACTTACTCTTTTAGCAGCAAGTCTGGTTTCATGTTGCTCTGGTAGTTCCTCGGCATGCCTTCTTTTTTCACTTTCTCTTTTAGCAGCAAGTCTGGTTTCATGTTGCTCTGGTAGTTCCTCGGCACGCCTTCTTTTTTCACTTTCTCTTTTAGCAGCAAGTCTGCTTTCGCGGTGCTCTGGTAGTTCCTCGGCACGCTTTCTGTTCTTTCTTTCTCTATCAGCCTCAAGCCTGTTTCCTTGCTGTTCTTTTGATTCCTTGGCACGTTTTCTTTTCTTACTTTCTCTATCAGCCTCAAGCCTGTTTCCTTGCTGTTCTTTTGATTCCTCAGCACGCTTTCTTTTCTTACTTTCTCTATCAGCAGCAAGTTTTTTGGCATAGACTCTTTGAGCATCTTCCTCGGCTGTTGCCATTGTAAGTTCATCAGTCATTTTACACTTAAAAATTAATAGATTTCTACGAGAACGCATGTCTTAAATATCTTTAATGACGTCACCATCATACCAAAAATGACGACAACTAACTTCATGACGTCAGTCTATATCTATATATATAGAAATATAAAAATAAGTTGTCTGTGTGTGTGTCGAGTGACGTCATGTTTGTGTGTCGACTGACGTCATGTTTGTTGATTGACGAAATTACACACCGGGACATCGGGACACAAATGACGACCGGGACACCGGGACATAGGGAATATAAATGACGACCGGGACACTCAAATAGAAAGCGACCGGGACACAAGGAATGTTCGATTAGCAATCACCATCAACAAAGCACCGGGACACAGGGAATATAAATGACGACCAGGACACTCAAAGAGAAATTACAGACCGGGACACCGGAACACAAATGACGACCGGGACAAAAATGACGACCGGGACACCGCGACACAGGGAATTTAAATGACGACCGCGACACTCAAAGAGAAATTACAGACTGGGACACCGGGACACAAATGACGACCGGGACACAGGGAAACAACAACAACGGGGACGCCGGGGGCACAGGGGGATATATAAATGACGACAGGGACACAGGGAATGTTCTATTAGCAATCAGCATCAACAAAGCTCAAGGGCAATCATTAGAATAATGAGGTATAGATCTGAATAGAGATTGTTTTTTCCATGGACAATTATATGTTGCATGTTCAAGAGTCGGTAAACCTGACAATCTATTTATATGCACAGGCAATGGGAGAGCCAAGAATGTTGTACATTCGCAAGTTTTACGTAGTTAAAAACCATCAACAAAGCACCGGGACACAAATGACGACCGGGACACAGGGAATATAAATTACGACCAGGACTCTCAAAGAGAAATTACAGACCGGGAAACTGGAACACAAATGACGACCGGGACAAAAATGAAGACCGGGACACCGCGACACAGGGAATATAAATGACGACCGCGACACTCAAAGAGAAATTACAGACTGGGACACCGGGACAATAATGACGACCGGGACATAGGGAAACAACAACAACGGTGACGCCGGGGGCACAGGGGGATATATAAATGAAGACAGGAACACAGGGAATGTTCGATTAGCAATCACCATCAACAAAGCTCAAGGGCAATCATTAGAATAATGAGGTATAGATCTGAATACAGATTGTTTTTTCCATGGACAATTATATGTTGCATGTTCAAGAGTCATTAAACCTGACATTCTATTTATATGCACAGACAATGGGACAGCCAAGAATGTTGTATATTCGCAAGTTTTACGTAGTTAAAAATATATATATATATATATATATATATATATATATATATAAACTAGCTTTTGGGGTGGCGCTTCGCGCCACCCCAACAACTAGTTGGAGGGGGCGCTTCGCGCCCCCCCCAAGCCCCCCCGCGCGCGCAAGTCATTACGCACCATTGTAGTTGTGTCCCACCAGTGAATATATATATATATATATATATATATATATATATATATATATATATATATATATATTTTTAAACTACGTAAAACTTGCGAATGTACAACATTCTTGGCTGTCCCATTGTCTGTGCATATAAATAGATTGTCAGGTTTACCGGCTCTTGAACATGCAACATATAATTGTCCATGGAAAAAAACAATCTGTATTCAGATCTATACCTCATTATTCTAATGATTGCCCTTGAGTTTTGTTGATGGTGATTGCTAATCGAACATTCCCTGTGTCCCTGTCTTCATTTATATATCCCCCTGTGCCCCCGGCGTCCCCGTTGTTGTTGTTTCCCTATGTCCCGGTCGTCATTATTGTCCCGGTCGTCATTTGTGTTCCGGTGTCCCGGTCTGTAATTTCTCTTTGAGTGTCCTGGTCATCATTTATATTCTTATATTCCCTGCGTCCCGGTGCTTTGTTGATGGTGATTGCTAATCGAACATTCCTTTTGTCCCGGTCGCTTTCTTTTTGAGTGTCCCGGTCGTCATTAATATTCCCTATGTCCCGGTGTCCCGGTCGTCATTTGTGTTCCGATGTCCCGGTGTGTAATTTCGTCAATCAGCAAACATGACGTCAGTCGACACACAAACATGACGTCACTCGACACACACACAGACAACTTATTTTTAAATATCTATATATAGATTTTATATATATAGATATAGACTGACGTCATGAAGTTAGTTGTCGTCATTTTTGTTATGATGGTGACGTCATTAAAGATATTTAAGACATGTGTTCACGTAGAAATCTATTAATTTTTAAGTGTAAAATGACTGATGAACTTACAATGGCAACAGCCGAGGAAGATGCTCAAAGAGTCTATGCCAAAAAACTTGCTGCTGATAGAGAAAGTAAGAAAAGAAAGCGTGCCGAGGAATCAGAGCAACCTGAAAGTTATCGCCTGGCATTCAGGTACAGCCCAGTCGATGATTATAGCTTGAGTAGATGTGTTCAAATCGGGACTATGTCTAAAATTTGTCCCTATTGCAAGGCCTTGAAATTCAATGGTGAAACAATGGGAATGTGTTGCGCCTCAGGAAAAGTTAAACTTCCTCTATTGGCTGCACCACCAGAGCCATTGAAGACTTTCCTTACTGGAACTACGTCAGAATCTAAGCGTTTTTTGTCACAAATCAGAAAATATAACTCATGTTTCCAAATGACGTCGTTTGGAGCCCAAATCGAAAATCCAGATCAATTTATGTCTACTTTCAAAGTAAAAGAGCAAATTTATCATAGAGCAGGGTCCCTTCTACCATTCTCAGGCGAGAATCATAAATTTTTACAATTGTACTTCATCAGTGATAGAAATTCTGAATTGAATGCACGTTGCGAAATTTCTCCCAACGTTGAAAGGACAATCGTTTCCCAATTGCAACATCTTTTCCACGAAAATAATAATTTAGTGCGTCTGTTCAAAACAGCCATCGATTTGATGCCTACTGATACGCATAAAATTGTTATTTCCGCTGACAAAACGCCTCCTGGCCAACATGTGCGTAGATACAATGCTCCAACTATCGACGAAGTGGCAATCGTTATGGTCGGTGATCAGTTTTTACCTCGAGATATTATTCTTCATAAGCGAAACGCTCAGTTGTTAAGAATTGCTGAAACTCATCGATGCTACGATGCCCTACAATATCTTATCATTTTTTGGGATGGAGCCGACGGCTATCACTTTAATATTAAATTGATGAATCCAGCCACTAACAAAGAAATGAATAAGAAATGCAGTGCAATGCATTATTATTCCTATAGACTAATGATTCGGCAGGATGAAGAAAATTATATTTTAAAATGCCGTCAATTGTTTCACCAATTCGTCGTTGATATGTATGCTAAGATTGAATCAGAACGTTTACTATATATCCGCCTGAATCAGACCAAGCTCCGCTCTGAACAATACATTCATTTGCGAGATGCAGTTATAAATGACGGTAATACCACAAACGTTGGAAGATTAACAATTTTACCTTCGTCATATGCTGGCAGTCCCCGTCATATGCATGAATATGCTCAAGATGCTATTGCGTATGTTCATCTCTATGGTCGTCCAGATTTATTTATTACATTTACATGTAATCAATCTTGGGACGAGATACTGCAGCTTTTACTTCAAGGACAATCGGCGGTTCATAGACATGACATTACGGCCCGTGTCTTCCGGCAAAAGTTGAAATCACTGATAAACTACATAGTAAATTTTGAAGTGTTTGGGTCAGTTCGATGCTGGATGTACTCAGTGGAATGGCAAAAACGAGGTTTGCCACACGCACATATACTAATCTGGCTACATAAAAAAAAATTACTCCGGACGAAATTGATGATGTGATTTCCGCTGAAATACCTGATGAAAATGTCGATAAGGGGTTACATGATATTATTGTAAAAAATATGATACATGGACCTTGCGGTGCACTGAACGAAAATTCACCATGCATGGCCAAAGGAAGGTGCACAAAGCAATATCCTTGAATTTAGTATCCAACACAATTACTGGCAATGATGGTTACCCACAATATAGAAGAAGATCTACTGAAGATGGCGGTAAAACAGCAATAATAAAGAAGCGTAACGGTACCACCATCGAAGTAGATAACCAGTGGGTTGTTCCATATTCCCCATTATTATCAAAAACATTTAATGCACACATAAACGTTGAATACTGTAACTCCGTAAAGGCAATCAAATACATATGTAAATACGTCAACAAAGGCAGTGACATGGCAGTTTTTGGCTTGCAGCCGGAAATCAAAGATATCGACGAAATCGTACAATATCAGGCTGGAAGATACATAAGCAGTAATGAAGCTGTTTGGCGAATTCTTTCATTTCCGATACATGAACGTAGTCCAGCTGTTGTTCACGTAGCGGTACATTTACAGAATGGTCAACGTGTTTATTTCTCGGAAACCAACGTGCAAAAAAGAGCCCTGAATCCACCGGATACAAAGTTAACCGGTTTCTTTTCGCTTTGCAAAAATGATTCTTTTGCAAAAAAACTGCTGTATACTGAAGTGCCTTTGTATTACACGTGGAATACTAAATATAAAGTATTTGAACATCGAAAACAGGGTAAGTCAGTCGACGGCCAACATACCATCTTCAAAGATACCACGATAGGAAGACTCTACACCGTTCACCCCAATCAACATGAATGCTTCTTTCTACGCCTTCTTTTGGTGAAAGTACCCGGTCCGACATCCTTTGAGTATTTGAGAACTGTAAACGGTACTATACATGACACTTACCGTAGTTCATGCCAAGCTCTGAATTTATTGGAGAATGACCAACACTGGGATGACTGCATCAATGACGCGTGCGAAACGTCAACTCCAAGTCAAATTCGTGCATTGTCTGGCATCATTTTAACAACTTGCTCTCCATCAGCTCCTACAGAGTTATGGGAAAAATATAAGTCAAAAATGTCCGAAGATATACTCCATCGAAAACAGTTAGAGACGTCAGATATGACTTTTGATTTTACATCAGAAATTTATAACTACACTTTATTTATTATAGAAGATTTTTGCGTACGTATGGCAAACAAACCTCTTCAGGATGTGGGAATGCCTTAACCTAACCGTATCGCTGCTGTTTCGACATGTGTAGAATTGGATCGTGAACAAAGTTACAGTACGAGTGATCTATTGTCGTATGTACAAAATAACATTTCCAAGTTAACGTCGGAACAAAAAGACATTTATGATACGATAATGCATTGTGTCGATAACAACGTTGGAGAAATTTTCTTTTTGGATGTGCCAGGAGGTACTGGTAAAACTTTGTGATAAAACTGATTCTGGCATCAATTCGATCAAAAAATGATATAGCATTGGCAATTGCGTCGTCCGGAATAGCCGCAACATTGCTGCCTGGTGGAAGAACTGCTCATTCCTCTTTGAAATTGCCTCTGAATTTGCATTCTACAGAAACTCCCACGTGCAATATTTCCAAATCATCTGGGATGGGTAAAGTATTGCAGCAATGCAAACTTATTATTTGGGATGAGTGCACAATGGCACACAAAAAATCGCTCGAGGCTCTGGATCAATGCTTGAAAGATTTGCGAGGGAAGTCGAAACCCTTTGGCAGCACATTAATATTGCTTGCGGGAGATTTCAGGCAAACATTACGTATAATACCTAGATCAACTCCTGCAGACGAAATGAATGCTTTCCTGAAAAATTCTAATTTATGGGGACACGTAAACACATTAAAATTAACTACAAATATGCGTGTCCGATTGCAAAACGATGACTCTAGTCAAACATTTTCAAATCAATTGCTGGCAATTGGAAACGGAAAGCTCCCAGTAGACTCAATTTCAGGACGTATACAACTACCTGCTGATTTCTGTAATTTAGTGACGTCCAAAAATGAATTGATTGAAAAAGTATTTCCGAATATTTTAAACAATTATAAAAATAATAAATGGCTAAGTGAAAGAGCGATTCTTGCACCCAAAAATATAGACGTCCACGAAATCAACAATATTGTTTTGACCAAGATTCGAGACCAGGCAGTCCTTTACAAGTCAGTCGACACAGTTTTGGAACCAAATGAAGCGGTTAATTATCCATCTGAATTTTTAAATTCCGTGGATCTTTCAGGGTTTCCACCACACGTGCTACAACTAAAAATAGGCGTACCAATAATACTTTTAAGAAATATCAACCCACCAAAGCTTTGCAATGGCACGCGACTTGCCGTAAAAAAAAAACAATGGAAAACCTAATAGAGGCCACAATCTTGACAGGGCCTTTTGAGGGTGAGGCTGTTCTTATTCCTCGCATTCCCATGATTCCAACGGATCTGCCTTTTCAATTTAAAAGATTGCAATTCCCAATTCGATTAGCATTTGCAATCACCATTAACAAAGCTCAAGGTCAATCATTAGAAAAATGTTGTATAGATCTTAATACTGATTGTTTTTCCCATGGACAATTGTACGTTGCATGTTCGAGGGTCGGTAAACCTGACAATCAATTTATATGCAGCGACAATTGGACAGCGAAGAATGTTGTATATTCGCAAGTTTTACGCAGTTAATTGGTATTGTATCTATCTATCTATCTATCTATATAAAAACGAGTTGTGTGTATGCACGTTTGTTTGTTTGTAAAAAGAGCGTTTGCATATGACGTCATTATTAGTACATAAGGCTTTGTATATGCACAGACAATAGGAAAGCCAAGAATGTTGTATATTCGCAAGTTTTGCGTAGTTTGAAACACATATATAAATCTATCTATATTCACAGGATGGACACAGGGACACAACTACAATGGCGCGTAACTAATATGGCGCGTAACGACTTACGCGCACGGGAGGGGCTTGGGGGGCGCGAAGCCTACAGCTAGTAGATATATATATATATATATATATATATATATATATATATATATATATATATATATATATATATATATATATATATATATATATATATATATATATATATATATATATATATATATATATATATATATATATATACTAGCTGTTGGGGTGGCGCTTCGCGCCACCCCAACACCTAGTTGGTGGGGCGCTTCGCGCCCCCCAAGCCCCCCCGCGCGCGTAAGTCGTTACGCGCCATATTAGTTATGCGCCATAATTTTTTAGAATATTCGGAAATACTTTTTCAATCAATTCATTTTTGGACGTCACTAAATTACAGAAATCAGCAGGTAGTTGTATACGTCCTGAAATTGAGTCTACTGTTTGACCAGAGTCATCGTTTTGCAATCGGACACGCATATTTGTAGTTAATTTTAATATTTTTACGTGTGCCTATAAATTAGAATTTTTTAGGCAAGCATTCATTTCGTCTGCAGGAGTTAAACTACGTAAAAATTGCGAATATACAACATTCTTGGCTTTCCCATTGTCTCTGCATATACAAAGCCGTATGTACTAATAATGACATCATATGCAAACGCTCTTTTTACAAACAAACAAACATGCATACATACAACTCGTTTTTATATAGATAGATAGATAGATAGATAGATAAAATACAAATTAACTGCGTAAAACTTGCGAATATGCAACATTCTTCGCTGTCCAATTGTCGCTGCATATAAATAGATTGTCAGGTTTACCGACCCTCGAACATGCAACGTACAATTGTCAATGGGAAAAACAATCAGTATTAAGATCTATACCACATTTTTCTAATGATTGACCTTGAGCTTTGTTAATGGTGATTGCAAATGCTAATCGAATTGGGAAGTGCAATCTTTTAAATTGAAAAGGCGGATCCGTTGGAATCTTGGGAATGCGAGGAATAAGAACAGCCTCACCCTCAAAAGGCCCTGTCAAGATTGTGGCCTCTATTAGGTTTTCCATTGTTTTTTTTACGGCAGGTCGAGTGCCATAGCAAAGCTTTGGTGGGTTTATATTTCTTAAAAGTATTATTGGTAGGCCTATTTTTAGTTGTAGCACGTGTGGTGGAAACCCTGAGAATAATATCTCGAGGTAAAAACTGATCACCGACCATAACGATGGCCACTTCGTCGATAGTTGGAGCATTGTATCTACGCACATGTTGGCCAGGAGGCGTTTTGTCAGCGGAAATAACAATTTTATGCGTATAAGTAGGCATCAAATCGATGGCTGTTTTGAACAGACGCACTAAATTATTATTTTCGTGGAAAAGATGTTGTAATTGGGAAACGATTGTCCTTTCAATGTTGGGAGAAATTTCGCAACGTGCATTCAATTCAGAATTTCTATCACTGATGAAGTACAATTGTAAAAATTTATGATTCTCGCCTGAAAATGGTAGAAGAGACCCTGCTCTATGATAAATTTGCCCTTTTACTTTGAAAGTAGACATAAATTGATCTGGATTTTCAATTTGGGCTCCAAACGACGTCATTTGGAAACATGAGTTGTATTTTCTGATTCATTTATATTCCTTATGTCCCGGTGTCCCGGTCGTCATTTATATCCCCCTGTTTTATATCCCGCTTATTTTTCAGTTTTTTCCTTTTTTAGTTTTTTTTTTACTTTTTTAGTTCTTTTAGTTTTTACGTTTTTTAGTTTTTTTTAGTTTTTTAGATGAATTTTTTTTTTAGTTTTTTACCTTTTTTTCTTTTTAGTTTTTATTTGTTTTTACCTTTTTTTTAGCTTTTTATCTTTTTTATTTTTTTTTATTTTTATTTTTAATTTTATTAGTATTCTTTTTCTCTTCTATTTTTCATTTTTCCTTTTTTTTAGTTTTTTTTTAGTTTTTAGTTTTTTAAGTTTTTTCCTTTTTTTAGTTTCTTTAGTTTTTTTAGTTTTTCGGCTTTTTTATTTTTTTATTAGTTTTTAGTTTTTTTTGTAGTTTTTGCCTTTTTTTAGTTTTTTCAGTTTTTTTTTTTAGTTTTTAGTTTTTTACCTTTTTTAGCCTAACCAGGATTTGAACCTGGGACCTTCATTCTCCGTTCTGACACCCTCTCTCACCGAGTGACTACTCCAGCATGTTCATTTTGGTGTTTTAAATGGTATATTATTAACCAAATTAATGTGTTTTACAATATACTAAGCATCGTCATAACAAAAATGACGGCAACTAATTTCATGACGTCAGCCGAAACATGACGTCACCTGATCCACAGACCCACAGACAGACAGACAACTTATTTTTATATATATAGATATATATGTATAAACTTACATTAAAATATGAGAATTAAAACTAATAATATTTCTAAAAACTTTTTAAAACAGCGCTAGCATCCTTATTTCAACGAAGTTCACCTAGAACTGATAAATAGAATGGAATGAGATGATAAATTCATTGAACAAATCAGAACAAAATGATTAAATGCAATTTTTCAAAGCTAATCTTGCTCTTTGGCAGCTTGCCTCAAAGGTCTTTTTGTAACTGGTTCAATACTATTATAAATTGGTTTAGTAAAATATTTTTTTTAGTTCATTTTTAATTAAATTTTGGCATAAAGAATTTAGTGAGTACTCCCCCAAGTGCCTATTCAAAGTAATATTATTATTTATTTTGAGACTAATTTCGATTGATTCCCGAACCACCTGTTTATGCGCAAATCATTACTAATGAGTGAAGATTTTTCAAAAAGTATCGTGTGGGAGGGATTATTAAATATATGCCAACCTAAAGCAGAATATTGTATTGTATCGGATTAACGACGCTTCTTGACTACTAAGGTCCCTGCGTCGGCCCTGCAGTGCATTCCTGCAGCATGATTCGATCTCTGGGTCCCGTATTACCGAGCTAAGGTCAAACCCACTGCGCCACCACAAGACATTAAAGCAGAATAAAGGGAGTTATTAGAACTATTTGAAATTAATACCTTCTCTATGTCTTCTTTACGCTGGTGTAGCCGTTTTTATAGATTCTGATGGGTCCTGTCAATATAGTAATTTCCACAGTCGCAAGGTATTTGATAGACCTTTCTTTAGCGAGTAGGAGGTTTTATCTTTACCGGAGTTAAAGGATTTTTAAAATTAAAGATTTTAAAATTAAGGATTTTAAAATTATTAGTGAAAACTACATACAGATTACTTTTTGTGCAAACATTTTTTAATTTTGTTGTGAATTATGGGATATACGGAAGATGACATAATACGGAAGAGAACATTTCTGCATTTATATACGAATCAGAGTAAATGATCAGGGCACGATCAATGAGAGAAGTTACAACTGCTCTTTTAACTTGTGCGGCTTGATTTGAATTAAAATGAAGATATGTATTGTTTTGCGTTGGCTTTCGATAGATTGTAAAATCCAGTTTATCAGTATTACAAATAATTAACACGTCTAAAAACGGTAGTTTATTTTCAATTTCAACTTCTAGGGTAAATCGCAAATTTCTGTCATAAGTATTAAGATGATCTAAGATACCCCGAAGTTCAGCTTCCCCATAATTCCAAAGTGAAATTACGTCATCCATATAGCGACCCCAATCTATCTATCTTATATATATACTAGCTGTTATACTGTCGTTACGTGCCATATTAGTTACGCGCCATTGTAGTTGTGTCCCTATGTCCCACCTGTGAATATAGGTATATATATATATATATATATATATCTATCTATATATATAAAAATAAGTTGTGGATGGATGTGTGGATGGATGTGTCAGGTGACGTCACCTGAAAAAACTGGATCAGGTGACGTCAAAACTGAAAAAACTAAAAAAGGCAAAAACTACAAAAAAAACTAAAAACTAATAAAAAAAATAAAAAAGCTAAAAAACTAAAAAAACTAAAAAAAGGCAAAAACTACAAAAAAAAACTAAAAAAAAACTGAAAAAACTAAAAAAAAGGCAAAAACTACAAAAAAAAAAACTAAAAACTAATAAAAAAAGTAAAAAAGCTAAAAAACTAAAAAAACTAAAAAAACTAAAAAAAGGTAAAAAACTAAAAAAAATAAAAAATAAAAAAAAAACTAAAAAAAAGGAAAAAAACTGAAAAATAAGCTAAAATAAAGGTAAAAACCAATAAAAAACTAAAAAAAAAAAGGAAAAAAACTAATAAATGACGACACTCAAAGAGAAAAAAAGGCAAAAAACTAATAAATGACGACACTCAAAGAGAAAAAAAGGCAAAAACTACAAAAAAAACTAAAAACTAATAAAAAAAATAAAAAAGCTAAAAAACTAAAAAAAAACTAAAAAAAGGCAAAAACTACAAAAAAAACTAAAAACTAATAAAAAAGCTAAAAAACTAAAAAAACTAAAAAAAAGGCAAAAACTACAAAAAAACTAAAAACTAATAAAAAAAATAAAAAAGCTAAAAAACTAAAAAAACTAAAAAAACTAAAAAAAGGTAAAAAACTAAAAAAACTAAAAACTAAAAAAAACTAAAAAAGGTAAAAACTAAAAGAACTAAAAAAGAAAAAAATAAATGACGACACTCAAAGAGAAAGCGACCAGGACAAAAGGAATGTTCGATTAGCAATCAACAAAGCACCGGGACACAGGGAGTATAAAAAAAAGAAAAAAAAAGGAAAAAAATAAAGGAGAAAAACAAAACTAAAAAACGAATGTATATACAGACCGGTACACCGGGATACAAATGACGACCGGGACACAGGGAATATAAATGACGACCGGGACACAGGGACACAACTACAACGGGGACACCGGGGGAAACAGGGGGATATAAATGACGACCGGGACAAAAAAACTAAAAAGAAAAAAAAACTAAAAACTAATAAAAAAACTAAAAAATCTAAAAATCTAAATAAGCTAAAAAAGAAAAAAAAAGGAAAAAAATAAAGGAGAAAAACAAAACTAAAAAACGAATGTATATACAGACCGGGACACCGGGATACAAATGACGACCGGGACCCGGGACACAGGGAATATAAATGACGACCGGGACACAGGGACACAACTACAACGGGGACACCGGGGGAAACAGGGGGATGTAAATGACGACCGGGACACCGGGACAGGGAATGGTCGATTAGCAATCACCATCAACAAAGCTCAAGGGCAATCATTAGAATCATGAGGTATAGATCTGAATACAGATTGTTTTCCCATGGACCATTATATGTTGCATGTTCAAGAGTCGGTAAACCTGACAATCTATTTATATGCAAAGACAATGGGACAGCAAAGAATGTTGTATATTCGCAAGTTTTACGTAGTTAAAACCATATATATATATCTATCTATATTCACAGGTGGGACATAGGGACACAACTACAATGGCGCGTAACTATTATGGCGCGTAACGACTTACGCGCGCGGGGGGGCTTGGGGGGGGGCGCGAAGCGCCCCCACCAACTAGGTGTTGGGGTGGCGCGAAGCGCCACCCCAACAGCTAGTATATATATATATATATATATATATATATATATATATGTTTTTAACTACGTAAAACTTGCGAATATAAAACATTCTTTGCTGTCCCATTGTCTGTGCATATAAATAGAATGTCAGTTTTAACGACTCTTGAACATGCAACATATAATGGTCCATGGGAAAACAATCCGTATTCAGATCTATACCTCATGATTTTAATGATTGCCCTTGAGCTTTGTTGATGGTGATTGCTAATCGACGATTCCCTGTGTCGCCATCGTCATTTATATATCCCCCTGAGCCCCCGGCGTCCCTGTTGTAGTTGTGTCCCTGTGTCCCGGTCGTCATGTCCCGGTGTCCCGGTCGTCATTTGTGTCCCGGTCTGTATATACATTCGTTTTTGAATTGGTCTTTTTTTAGGTTTTAGTTTTTTACCTTTTTTTAGTTTTTTTTTTCTTTTTTTTAGTTTTGTTTTTCTCCTTTATTTTTCATTTTTTTTCCTTTTTCATTTTATTTTCTTTTTTAGTTTTTTTTTAGCTTTTTAGCTTTTTTAGTTTTTTATTAGTTTTTAGTTTTTTTTTCTTTTTAGTTTTTTTGTAGTTTTTACCTTTTTTTAGTTTTTAATTTTTTTTTACTTATGTCCTGGTCGTCATTTATACTCCCTGTGTCCCGGTCGTCATTTGTGTCCCGGTGCTTTGTTGATGGTGATTGCTAATCGAACATTCCTTGTGTCCCAGTCGTCATTTATATTCCCTATGTGCCGGTGTCCCGGTCGTCATTTGTGTCCCGATGTCCCGGTCTGTAATCTCGTCAGTCGAGAACATGACGTCAGTCGACACAGAAACATGACGTGACCTGACAGATCCACAGACAGACAACTTATTTTTACATATATAGATATATATATAAATACTAGCTGTTGGGGTGGCGCTTCGCGCCACCCCAACACCTAGTTGGTGGGGGCGCTTCGCGCCCCCCCCCCCAAGCCCCCCCGCGCGCGTAAGTCGTTACGCGCCATATTAGTTACGCGCCATTGTAGTTGTGTCCCTATGTCCCACCTGTGAATATAGATAGATATATATATATATGTATATATATATATATATATATATATATATATATATATATATATATATATATATATATATATATATATATATATATATATATATATATATATATATATGTTTTTAACTACGTAAAACTTGCGAATATACAACATTCTTTGCTGTCCCATTGTCTGTGCATATAAATAGATTGTCAGGTTTACCGACTCTTGAACATGCAACATATAATGGTCCATGGGAAAACAATCATTTATATTCCCTGTGTCTCGGTCGTCATTTGTGTCCCGGTGTTCCAGTCTGTGATTTCTCTTTGAGTGTCCCGGGCGTCATTTATATTCCTTGTGTCCCGGTGTCCCGGTCGTCATTTATATCCCCCTGTGCCCCCCGGAGTCCCCATTGTAGTTGTGTCCCTGTGTCCCGGTCGTCATTTATATTCCCTGTGTCCCGGTCGTCATTTGTATCCCGGTGTCCCGGTCTGTATATACATTCGTTTTTTAGTTTTGTTTTTCTCCTTTATTTTTTTCCTTTTTTCTTTTTTTTCTTTTTTAGTTTATTTAGATCTTTAGATTTTTTAGTTTTTTTATTAGTTTTTAGTTTTTTTGTAGTTTTTACCATTTTTTAGTTTTTTTAGTTTTTTTTTTACTTATGTCCTGGTCGTCATTTATACTCCCTGTGTCCCGGTCGTCATTTGTGTCTCGGTGCTTTGTTGATTGCTAATTTATATTATATTTATATTTATATTTTTTATATTTATTAATATTTTTTTAGTTTTCTTTTTCTCTTATTTTTCAGTTTTTTCCTTTTTTTCTAGTTTTTTCTTTTTTAGTTTTTAGTTTTTTTTTGTTTTTTACCTTTTTTTAGTTTTTTTAGTTTTTTTAGTTTTTTAGCTTTTTTAGTTTTTAACTACGTAAAACTTGCGAATATACAACATTCTTTGCTGTCCCATTGTCTGTGCATATAAATAGATTGTCAGGTTTACCGACTCTTGAACATGCAACATATAATGGTCCATGGGAAAACAATCATTTATATTCCCTGTGTCCCGGTCGTCATTTGTGTCCCGGTGTTCCAGTCTGTGATTTCTCTTTGAGTGTCCCGGGCGTCATTTATATTCCTTGTGTCCCGGTGTCCCGGTCGTCATTTATATCCCCCTGTGCCCCCCGGCGTCCCCATTGTAGTTGTGTCCCTGTGTCCCGGTCGTCATTTATATTCCCTGTGTCCCGGTCGTCATTTGTATCCCGGTGTCCCGGTCTGTATATACATTCGTTTTTTAGTTTT
>NW_027066409.1:0-18677 GCF_032884065.1 Artemia franciscana
AGCTGTATGCGTCATGAAATTGTTTGTTGACTGACGTCATGTTTGTCAACTGACGAAATTACAGACCGGGACACAAATGACTACCGGGACACGGGGATACAGGGAATATAAATGACGACCGGGAACCTCAAAGAGAATTACAGACTGGGACACCGGGACACAGGGAATATAAATGACGACCGGACACAGTGACACAACCACAAAGGGGACGACGGGGGTACAGGGAAGATATATAAATGACGACCGGGACACAGGGATTGTTCGAAGAGAAATTACAGACCGGGACACCGGGAAACAAATGACGACCGGGATGCTGGGACACAGGGAATATAAATGACGACCTCGACACTCAAAGAGAAAGTACAGACTGGGACACCGGGACACAAATGACGACCGGAATACTGGGAATATAAATGACGACCAGGACACAGGGAAACAACTACAAGGGGGGTGCCAGGGGGGCACAGGGGGATATATAAATGACGACGGGGTCACAGGGAATGTTTGATTAGCAATCAGCATCAACAAAGCTAAAGGGCAATCATTAGAATAATCAGGTATAGATCTGAATACGGATTGCTTTTCCCATGGACAATTTTATGTTGCATGTTCAAGAGTTAGGTAAACCTAACAATCTATTTATATGCACAAACAATAGGACATGGAAGAATGTTGTATATTCTTAAGTTTTACGTAGTTAAATTGGACAGCGAAGAATGTTGTATATTCGCAAGTTTTATGTAGTTCAAAAAATATATATATTTATATCTATCTCAATTCACAGGTGGGACACAGGGACACAACTACAATGGCAGGTAACTAATATGGCGTGTAACGACTTACGCGCGCGGGGGGCGTGGGGGCGCGATGCCCCCCCAAGCCCCCCCCCAACAGCTATATATCTATATATATAAAAATTAGTTGTCTGTGTGTCTGTCGAGTGACTTCAGGTGGGTCGACTGACGTCACTGTAAGGATTGAGCTGTATGCGTCATGAAATTGTTTGTCGACTGCCGTCATGTTTGTCAACTGATGAAATTACAGACCGGGACACAAATGACGACCGGGACACGGGGATACAGGGAATATAAATGACGACCGGAAACCTCAAAGAGAAATTACAGACTGGGACACCGGGACACAGGGAATATAAATGACGACCGGGACAAAGTGACAAAACTACAAAGGGGACGACGGGGGTACAGGGAAGATATATAAATGACGACCGGGACACAGGGATTGTTCGAAGAGAAATTACAGACCGGGACACCGGGAAACAAATGACGACCGGGATGCTGGGACACAGGGAATATAAATGACGACCTCGACACTCAAAGAGAAAGTACAGACTGGGACATCGGGACACAAATGACGACCGGAATACTGGGAATATAAATGACGACCAGGAAACAGGGACACAACTACAAGGGGGGTGCCAGGGGGCACAGGGGATATATAAATGACGACGGGGACACAGGGAATGTTTGATTAGCAATCAGCATCAACAAAGCTAAAGGGCAATCATTAGAATAATCAGGTATAGATCTGAATACGGATTGCTTTTCCCATGGACAATTTTATGTTGCATGTTCAAGAGTTAGGTAAACCTAACAATCTATTTATATGCACAAACAATAGGACATGGAAGAACGTTGTATATTCTTAAGTTTTACGTAGTTAAATTGGACAGCGAAGAATGTTGTATATTCGCAAGTTTTATGTAGTTCAAAAAATATATATATTTATATCTATCTCAATTCACAGGTGGGACACAGGGACACAACTACAATGGCAGGTAACTAATATGGCGTGTAACGACTTACGCGCGCGGGGGGCTTGGGGGCGCGATGCCCCCCCAAGCCCCCCCCAACAGCTATATATCTATATATAAAAATAAGTTGTCTGTGTGTCTGTCGAGTGACTTCAGGTGTGTCGACTGACGTCATTGTAAGGATTCAGCTATATGCGTCATGAAATTGTTTGTCGACTGACGTCATGTTTGTCAACTGATGAAATTACAGACCGGGACACAAATGAGGACCGGGACACGGGGATACAGGGAATATAAATGACGACCGGGAACCTCAAAGAGAAATTACAGACTGGGACACCGGGACACAGGGAATATAAATGACGACCGGGACACAGTGACACAACTACAAAGGGGACGACGGGGGTACAGGGAAGATATATAAATGACGACCGGGACACAGGGATTGTTCGAAGAGAAATTACAGACCGGGACACCGGGAAACAAATGACGACCGGGATGCTGGGACACAGGGAATATAAATGACGACCTCGACACTCAAAGAGAAAGTACAGACTGGGACACCGGGACACAAATGACGACCGGAATACTGGGAATATAAATGACGACCAGGACACAGGGACACAACTACAAGGGGGGTGCCAGGGGGCACAGGGGGATATATAAATGACGACGGGGACACAGGGAATGTTTGATTAGCAATCAGCATCAACAAAGCTAAAGGGCAATCATTAGAATAATCAGGTATAGATCTGAATATGGATTGCTTTTCCCATGGACAATTTTATGTTGCATGTTCAAGAGTTAGGTAAACCTAACAATCTATTTATATGCACAAACAATAGGACATGGAAGAATGTTGTATATTCTTAAGTTTTACGTAGTTAAATTGGACAGCGAAGAATGTTGTATATTCGCAAGTTTTATGTAGTTCAAAAAATATATATATTTATATCTATCTCAATTCACAGGTGGGACACAGGGACACAACTACAATGGCAGGTAACTAATATGGCGTGTAACGACTTACGCGCGCGGGGGGCTTGGGGGCGCGATGCCCCCCCAAGCCCCCCCCCCCCCAACAGCTATATATCTATATATATAAAAATAAGTTGTCTGTGTGTCTGTCGAGTAACTTCAGGTGTGTCGACTGACGTCATTGTAAGGATTGAGCTGTATGCGTCATGAAATTGTTTGTCGACTGACGTCATGTTTGTCAACTGATGAAATTACAGACCGGGACACAAATGACGACCGGGACACGGAGATACAGGGAATATAAATGACGACCGGGAACCTCAAAGAGAAATTACAGACTGGGACACCGGGACACAGGGAATATAAATGACGACCGGGACACAGTGACACAACTACAAAGGGGACGACGGGGGTACAGGGAAGATATATAAATGACGACCGGGACACAGGGATTGTTCGAAGAGAAATTACAGACCGGGACACCGGGAAACAAATGACGACCGGGATGCTGGGACACAGGGAATATAAATGACGACCTCGACACTCAAAGAGAAAGTACAGACTGGGACACCGGGACACAAATGACGACCGGAATACTGGGAATATAAATGACGACCAGGACACAGGGACACAACTACAAGGGGGGTGCCAGGGGGCACAGGGGGATATATAAATGATGACGGGGACACAGGGAATGTTTGATTAGCAATCAGCATCAACAAAGCTAAAGGGCAATCATTAGAATAATCAGGTACACGGGGACACGGGGATACAGGGAATATAAATGACGACCGGGAACCTCAAAGAGAAATTACAGACTGGGACACCGGGACACAGGGAATATAAATGACGACCGGGACACAGTGACACAACTACAAAGGGGACGACGGGGGTACAGGGAAGATATATAAATGACGACCGGGACACAGGGATTGTTCGAAGAGAAATTACAGACCGGGACACCGGGAAACAAATGACAACCGGGATGCTGGGACACAGGGAATATAAATGACGACCTCGACACTCAAAGAGAAAGTACAGACTGGGACACCGGGACACAAATGACGACCGGAATACTGGGAATATAAATGACGACCAGGACACAGGGACACAACTACAAGGGGGATGCCAGGGGGCACAGGGGGATATATAAATGACGACGGGGACACAGGGAATGTTTGATTGGCAATCAGCATCAACAAAGCTAAAGGGCAATCATTAGAATAATCAGGTATAGATCTGAATACGGATTGCTTTTCCCATGGACAATTTTATGTTGCATGTTCAAGAGTTAGGTAAACCTAACAATCTATTTATATGCACAAACAATAGGACATGGAAGAATGTTGTATATTCTTAAGTTTTACGTAGTTAAATTGGACAGCGAAGAATGTTGTATATTCGCAAGTTTTATGTAGTTCAAAAAATATATATATTTATATCTATCTCATCATTCACAGGTGGGACACAGGGACACAACTACAATGGCAGGTAACTAATATGGCGTGTAACGACTTACGCGCGCGGGGGGCTTGGGGGCGCGATGCCCCCCCAAGCCCCCCCCCCCCCCAACAGCTATATATATATATATATAAAAATAAGTTGTCTGTGTGTCTGTCGAGTGAAATCAGGTGTGTCGACTCACGTCATTGTAAGGATTGAGCTGTATGCATCATGAAATTGTTTGTCGACTGACGTCATGTTTGTCAACTGATGAAATTACAGACCGGGACACAAATGACGACCGGGACACGGGGATACAGGGAATATAAATGACGACCGGGAACCTCAAAGAGAAATTACAGACTGGGACACCGGGACACAGAGAATATAAATGACGACCGGGACACAGTGACACAGCTACAAAGGGGACGACGGGGGTACAGGGAAGATATGTAAATGACGACCGGGACACAGGGATTGTTCGAAGAGAAATTACAGACCGGGACACCGGGAAACAAATGACGACCGGGATGCTGGGACTAATGGAATATAAATGACGACCTCGACACTCAAAAGGAAAGTACAGACTGGGACACCGGGACACAAATGACGACCGGAATACTGGGAATATAAATGACGACCAGGACACAGGGACACAACTACAAGGGGGGTGCCAGGGGGCACAGGGGGATATATAAATGACGACGGGGACACAGGGAATGTTTGATTAGCAATCAGCATCAACAAAGCTAAAGGGCAATCATTAGAATAATCAGGTATAGATCTGAATACGGATTGCTTTTCCCATGGACAATTTTATGTTGCATGTTCAAGAGTTAGGTAAACCTAACAATCTATTTATATGCACAAACAATAGGACATGGAAGAATGTTGTATATTCTTAAGTTTTACGTAGTTAAATTGGACAGCGAAGAATGTTGTATATTCGCAAGTTTTATGTAGTTCAAAAAATATATATATTTATATCTATCTCAATTCACAGGTGGGACACAGGGACACAACTACAATGGCAGGTAACTAATATGGCGTGTAACGACTTACGCGCGCGGGGGGCTTGGGGGCGCGATGCCCCCCCAAGCCCCCCCCCAACAGCTATATATCTATATATATAAAAATAAGTTGTCTGTGTGTCTGTCGAGTGACTTCAGGTGTGTCGACTGACGTCATTGTAAGGATTGAGCTGTATGCGTCATGAAATTGTTTGTCGACTGACATCATGTTTGTCAACTGATGAAATTACAGACCGGGACACAAATGACGACCGGGACACGGGGATACAGGGAATATAAATGACGACCTGGAACCTCAAAGAGAAATTACAGACTGGGACACCGGGACACAGGGAATATAAATGACGACCGGGACACAGTGACACAACTACAAAGGGGACGACGGGGGTACAGGGAAGATATATAAATGACGACCGGGACACAGGGATTGTTCGAAGAGAAATTACAGACCGGGACAACGGGAAACAAATGACGACCGGGATGCTGGGACACAGGGAATATAAATGACGACCTCGACACTCAAAGAGAAAGTACAGACTGGACACCGGGACACAAATGACGACCGGAATACTGGGAATATAAATGACGACCAGGACACAGGGACACAACTACAAGGGGGGTGCCAGGGGGCACAGGGGGATATATAAATGACGACGGGGACACAGGGAATGTTTGATTAGCAATCAGCATCAACAAAGCTAAAGGGCAATCATTAGAATAATCAGGTATAAATCTGAATACGGATTGCTTTTCCCATGGACAATTTTATGTTGCATGTTCAAGAGTTAGGTAAACCTAACAATCTATTTATATGCAAAAACAATAGGACATGGAAGAATGTTGTATATTCTTAAGTTTTACGTAGTTAAATTGGACAGCGAAGAATGTTGTATATTCGCAAGTTTTATGTAGTTCAAAAAATATATATATTTATATCTATCTCAATTCACAGGTGGGACACAGGGACACAACTACAATGGCAGGTAACTAATATGGCGTGTAACGACTTACGCGCGCGGGGGGCTTGGGGGCGCGATGCCCCCCCAAGGCCCCCCCCAACAGCTATATATCTATATATATAAAAATAAGTTGTCTGTGTGTCTGTCGAGTGACTTCAGGTGTGTCGACTGACGTCATTGTAAGGATTGAGCTGTATGCGTCATGAAATTGTTTGTCGACTGACGTCCTGTTTGTCAACTGATGAAATTACAGACCGGGACACAAATGACGACCGGGACACGGGGATACAGGGAATATAAATGACGACCGGGAACCTCAAAGAGAAATTACAGACTGGGACACCGGGACACAGGGAATATAAATGACGACCGGGACACAGTGACACAACTACAAAGGGGACGACGGGGGTACAGAGAAGATATATAAATGACGACCGGGACACAGGGATTGTTCGAAGAGAAATTACAGACCGGGACACCGGGAAACAAATGACGACCGGGATGCTGGGACACAGGGAATATAAATGACGACCTCGACACTCAAAGAGAAAGTACAGACTGGGACACCGGGACACAAATGACGACCGGAATACTGGGAATATAAATGACGACCAGGACACAGGGACACAACTACAAGGGGGGTGCCAGGGGGCACAGGGGGATATATAAATGACGACGGGGACACAGGGAATATTTGATTAGCAATCAGCATCAAAAAAGCTAAAGGGCAATCATTAGAATAATCAGGTATAGATCTGAATAAGGATTGCTTTTCCCATGGACAATTTTATGTTGCATGTTCAAGAGTTAGGTAAACCTAACAATCTATTTATATGCACAAACAATAGGACATGAAAGAATGTTGTATATTCTTAAGTTTTACTTAGTTAAATTGGACAGCGAAGAATGTTGTATATTCGCAAGTTTTATGTAGTTCAAAAAATATATATATTTATATCTATCTCAATTCACAGGCGGGACACAGGGACACAACTACAATGGCAGGTAACTAATATGGCGTGTAACGACTTACGCGCGCGGGGGGCTTGGGGCGCGAGGCCCCCACAAGCCCCCCCCCCCCCCCAACAGCTATATATCTATATATATAAAAATAAGTTGTCTGTGTGTCTGTCGAGTGACTTCAGGTGTGTCGACTGACGTCATTGTAAGGATTGAGCTGTATGCGTCATGAAATTGTTTGTCGACTGACGTCATGTTTGTCAACTGATGAAATTACAGACCGGGACACAAATGACGACTGGGACACGGGGATACAGGGAATATAAATGACGACCGGGAACCTCAAAGAGAAATTACAGACTGGGACACCGGGACACAGGGAATATAAATGACGACCGGGACACAGTGACACAACTACAAAGGGGACGACGGGGGTACAGGGAAGATATATAAATGACGACCGGGACACAGGGATTGTTCGAAGAGAAATTACAGACCGGGACACCGGGAAACAAATGACGACCGGGATGCTGGGACACAGGGAATATAAATGACAACCTCGACACTCAAAGAGAAAGTACAGACTGGGACACCGGGACTCAAATGACGACCGGAATACTGGGAATATAAATGACGACCAGGACACAGGGACACAACTACAAGGGGGGTGCCAGGGGGCACAGGGGGATATATAAATGACGACGGGGACACAGGGAATGTTTGATTAGCAATCAGCATCAACAAAGCTAAAGGGCAATCATTAGAATAATCAGGTATAGATCTGAATACGGATTGCTTTTCCCATGGACAATTTTATGTTTAGGTAAACCTAACAATCTATTTATATGCACAAACAATAGGACATGGAAGAATGTTGTATATTCTTAAGTTTTACGTAGTTAAATTGGACAGCGAAGAATGTTGTATATTCGCAAGTTTTATGTAGTTCAAAAAATATATATATTTATATCTATCTCAATTCACAGGTGGGACACAGGGACACAACTACAATGGCAGGTAACTAATATGGCGTGTAACGACTTACGCGCGCGGGGGCTTGGGGGCGCGATGCCCCCCCAAGCCCCCCCCAACAGCTATATATCTATATATATAAAAATAAGTTGTCTGTGTGTCTGTCGAATGACTTCAGGTGTGTCGACTAACGTCATTGTAAGGATTGAGCTGTATGCGTCATGAAATTGTTTGTCGACTGACGTCATGTTTGTCAACTGATGAAATTACAGACCGGGACAAAAATGACGACCGGGACACGGGGATACAGGGAATATTAATGACGACCGGAACCTCAAAGAGAAATTACAGACTGGGACACCGGGACACAGGGAATATAAATGACGACCGGGACACAGTGACACAACTACAAAGGGGACGACGGGGGTACAGGGAAGATATATAAATGACGACCGGGACACAGGGATTGTTCGAAGAGAAATTACAGACCGGGACACCGGGAAACAAATGATGACTGGGATGCTGGGACACAGGGAATATAAATGACGACCTCGACACTCAAAGAGAAAGTACAGACTGGGACACCGGACACAAATGACGACCGGAATACTGGGAATATAAATGACGACCAGGACACAGGGACACAACTACAAGGGGGGTGCCAGGGGGCACAGGGGGATATATAAATGACGACGGGGACACAGGGAATGTTTGATTAGCAATCAGCATCAACAAAGCTAAAGGGCAATCATTAGAATAATCAGGTATAGATCTGAATACGGATTGCTTTTCCCATGGACAATTTTATGTTGCATGTTCAAGAGTTAGGTAAACCTAACAATCTATTTATATGCACAAACAATAGGACATGGAAGAATGTTGTATATTCTTAAGTTTTACGTAGTTAAATTGGACAGCGAAGAATGTTGTATATTCGCAAGTTTTATGTAGTTCAAAAATATATATATTTATATCTATCTCAATTCACAGGTGGGACACAGGGACACAACTACAATGGCAGGTAACTAATATTGCATGTAACGACTTACGCGCGCGGGGGGCTTGGGGCGCGATGCCCCCCCAAGCCCCCCCCCCCCAACAGCTATATATCTATATATATAAAAATAAGTTGTCTGTGTGTCTGTCGAGTGACTTCAGGTGTGTTGACTGACGTCATTGTAAGGATTGAGCTGTATGCGTCATGAAATTGTTTGTCGACTGACGTCATGTTTGTCAACTGATGAAATTACAGACCGGGACACAAATGACGACCGGGACACGGGGATACAGGGAATATAAATGACGACCGGGAACCTCAAAGAGAAATTACAGACTGGGACACCGGGACACAGGGAATATAAATGACGACCGGGACACAGTGACACAACTACAAAGGGGACGACGGGGGTACAGGGAAGATATATAAATGACGACCGGGACACAGGGATTGTTCGAAGAGAAATTACAGACCGGGACACCGGGAAACAAATGACGACCGGGATGCTGGGACACAGGGAATATAAATGACGACCTCGACACTCAAAGAGAAAGTACAGACTGGGACACCGGGACACAAATGACGACCGGAATACTGGGAATATAAATGACGACCAGGACACAGGGACACAACTACAAGGGGGGTGCCAGGGGGCACAGGGGGATATATAAATGACGACGGGGACACAGGGAATGTTTCTTTAGCAATCAGCATCAACAAAGCTAAAGGGCAATCATTAGAATAATCAGGTATAGATCTGAATACGGATTGCTTTTCCCATGGACAATTTTATGTTGCATGTTCAAGAGTTAGGTAAACCTAACAATCTATTTATATGCACAAACAATAGGACATGGAAGAATGTTGTATATTCTTAACTTTTACGTAGTTAAATTGGACAGCGAAGAATGTTGTATATTCGCAAGTTTTATGTAGTTCAAAAAATATACATATTTATATCTATCTCAACTCACAGGTGGGACACAGGGACACAACTACAATGGCAGGTAACTAATATGGCGTGTAACGACTTACACGCGCGGGGGGCTTGGGGGCGCGATGCCCCCCCAAGCCCCCCCCAGCTATATATCTATATATATAAAAATAAGTTGTCTGTGTGTCTGTCGAGTGACTTCAGGTGTGTCGACTGACTTCATTGTAAGGATTGAGCTGTATGCGTCATGAAATTGTTTGTCGACTGACGTCATGTTTGTCAACTGATGAAATTACAGACCGGGACACAAATGACGACCGGGACACGGGGATACAGGGAATATAAATGACGACCGGGAACCTCAAAGAGAAATTACAGACTGGGACACCGGGACACAGGGAATATAAATGACGACCGGGACACAGTGACACAACTACAAAGGGGACGACGGGGTACAGGGAAGATATATAAATGACGACCGGGACACAGGGATTGTTCGAAGAGAAATTACAGACCGGGACACAGGGAAACAAATGACGACCGGGATGCTGGGACACAGGGAATATAAATGACGACCTCGACACTCAAAGAGAAAGTACAGACTGGGACACCGGGACACAAATGACGACCGGAATACTGGGAATATAAATGACGACCAGGACACAGGGACACAACTACAAGGGGGGTGCCAGGGGGCACAGGGGGATATATAAATGACGACGGGGACACAGGGAATGTTTGATTAACAATCAGCATCAACAAAGCTAAAGGGCAATCATTAGAATAATCAGGTATAGATCTGAATACGGATTGCTTTTCCCATGGACAATTTTATGTTGCATGTTCAAGAGTTAGGTAAACCTAACAATCTATTTATGTGCACAAACAATAGGACATGGAAGAATGTTGTATATTCTTAAGTTTTACGTAGTTAAATTGGACAGCGAAGAATGTTGTATATTCGCAAGTTTTATGTAGTTCAAAAAATATATATAATTATATCTATCTCAATTCACAGGTGGGACACAGGGACACAACTACAATGGCAGGTAACTAATATGGCGTGTAACAGCTTACGCGCGCGGGGGGCTTGGGGGCGCGATGCCCCCCAAGCCCCCCCCCCCAACAGCTATATATCTATATATATATAAAAATAAGTTGTCTGTGTGTCTGTCGAGTGACTTCAGGTGTGTCGACTGACGTCACTGTAAGGATTGAGCTGTATGCGTCACGAAATTGTTTGTCGACTGACGTCATGTTTGTCAACTGATGAAATTACAGACCGGGACACAAATGACGACCGGGACACGGGGATACAGGGAATATAAATGACGACCGGGAACCTCAAAGAGAAATTACAGACTGGGACACCGGGACACAGGAAATATAAATGACGACCGGGACACAGTGACACAACTACAAAGGGGACGACGGGGGTAGAGGGAAGATATATAAATGACGACCGGGACACAGGGATTGTTCGAAGAGAAATTACAGACCGGGACACCGGGAAACAAATGACGACCGGGATGCTGGGACACAGGGAATATAAATGACGACCTCGACACTCAAAGAGAAAGTACAGACTGGGACACCGGGACACAAATGACGACCGGAATACTGGGAATATAAATGACGACCAGGACACAGGGACACAACTACAAGGGGGTGCCAGGGGGCACAAGGGGATATATAAATGACGACGGGGACACAGGGAATGTTTGATTAGCAATCAGCATCAACAAAGCTAAAGGGCAATCATTAGAATAATCAGGTATAGATCTGAATAAGGATTGCTTTTCCCATGGACAATTTTATGTTGCATGTTCAAGAGTTAGGTAAACCTAACAATCTATTTATATGCACAAACAATAGGACATGGAAGAATGTTGTATATTCTTAAGTTTTACGTAGTTAAATTGGACAGCGAAGAATGTTGTATATTCGCAAGTTTTATGTAGTTCAAAAAATATATATATATTTATATCTATCTCAATTCACAGGTGGGACACAGGGACACAACTACAATGGCAGGTAACTAATATGGCGTGTAACGACTTACGCGCGCGGGGGGCTTGGGGGCGCGATGCCCCCCAAGCCCCCCCCCCCAACAGCTATATATCTATATATATAAAAATAAGTTGTCTGTGTGTCTGTCGAGTGACTTTAGGTGTGTCGACTGACGTCATTGTAAGGATTGAGCTGTATGCGTCATGAAATTGTTTGTCGACTGACGTCATGATTGTCAACTGATGAAATTACAGACCGGGACACAAATGACGACCGGGAAACGGGGATACAGGGAATATAAATGACGACCGGGAACCTCAAAGAGAAATTACAGACTGGGACACCGGGACACAGGGAATATAAATGACGACCGGGACACAGTGACACAACTACAAAGGGGACGACAGGGGTACAGGGAAGATATATAAATGACGACCGGGACACAGGGATTGTTCGAAGAGAAATTACAGACCGGGACACCGGGAAACAAATGACGACCGGGATGCTGGGACACAGGGAATATAAATGACGACCTCGACACTCAAAGAGAAAGTACAGACTGGGACACCGGGACACAAATGACGACCGGAATACTGGGAATATAAATGACGACCAGGACACAGGGACACAACTACAAGGGGGGTGCCAGGGGGCACAGGGGGATATATAAATGACGACGGGGACACAGGGAATGTTTGATTAGCAATCAGCATCAACAAAGCTAAAGGGCAATCATTAGAATAATCAGGTATAGATCTGAATACGGATTGCTTTTCCCATGGACAATTTTATGTTGCATGTTCAAGAGTTAGGTAAACCTAACAATATATTTATATGCACAAACAATAGGACAGCGAAGAATGTTGTATATTCGCAAGTTTTATGTAGTTCAAAAAATATATATATTTATATCTATCTCAATTCACAGGTGGGACACAGGGACACAACTACAATGGCAGGTAACTAATATGGCGTGTAACGACTTACGCGCGCGGGGGGCTTGGGGCGCGATGCCCCCCAAGCCCCACCCCAACAGCTATATATCTATATATATATATAAATAAGTTGTCTGTGTGTCTGTCGAGTGACTTCAGGTGTGTCGACTGACGTCATTGTAAGGATTGAGCTGTATGCGTCATGAAATTGTTTGTCGACTGACGTCATATTTGTCAACTGATGAAATTACAGACCGGGACACAAATGACGACCGGGACACGGGGATACAGGGAATATAAATGACGACCGGGAACCTCAAAGAGAAATTACAGACTGGGACACCGGGACACAGGGAATATAAATGACGACCGGGACACAGTGACACAACTACAAAGGGGACGACGGGGGTACAGGAAAGATATATAAATGACGACCGGGACACAGGGATTGTTCGAAGAGAAATTACAGACCGGGACACCGGGAAACAAATGACGACCGGGATGCTGGGACACAGGGAATATAAATGACGACCTCGACACTCAAAGAGAAAGTACAGACTGGGACACCGGGACACAAATGACGACCGGAATACTGGGAATATAAATGACGACCAGGACACAGGGACACAACTACAAGGGGGGTGCCAGGGGGCAGAGGGGGATATATAAATGACGACGGGGACACAGGGATTGTTTGATTAGCAATCAGCATCAACAAAGCTAAAGGGCAATCATTAGAATAATCAGGTATAGATCTGAATACGGATTGCTTTTCCCATGGACAATTTTATGTTGCATGTTCAAGAGTTAGGTAAACCTAACAATCTATTTATATGCACAAACAATAGGACATGGAAGAATGTTGTATATTCTTAAGTTTTACGTAGTTAAATTGGACAGCGAAGAATGTTGTATATTCGCAAGTTTTATGTAGTTCAAAAAATATATATATTTATATCTATCTCAATTCACAGGTGGGACACAGGGACACAACTACAATGGCAGGTAACTAATATGGCGTGTAACGACTTACGCGCGCGGGGGGCTTGGGGGCGCGATGCCCCCCCAAGCCCCCCCCCCCAAACAGCTATATATCTATATATATAAAAATAAGTTGTCAGTGTGTCCTTCGAGTGACTTCAGGTGTGTCGACTGACGTCATTGTAAGGATTGAGCTGTATGCGTCATGAAATTGTTTGTCGACTGACGTCATGTTTGTCAACTGATGAAATTACAGACCGGGACACAAATGACGACCGGGACACGGGATACAGGGAATATAAATGACGACCGGGAACCTCAAAGAGAAATTACAGACTGGGACACCGGGACACAGGGAATATAAATGACGACCGGGACACAGTGACACAACTACAAAGGGGACGACGGGGGTACAGGGAAGATATATAAATGACGACCGGGACACAGGGATTGTTCGAAGAGAAATTGCAGACCGGGACACCGGGAAACAAATGACGACCGGGATGCTGGGACACAGGGAATATAAATGACGACCTCGACACTCAAAGAGAAAGTACAGACTGGGACACCGGGACACAAATGACGACCGGAATACTGGGAATATAAATGACGACCAGGACACAGGGACACAACTACAAGGGGGGTGCCAGGGGCACAGGGGGATATATAAATGACGACGGGGACACAGGGAATGTTTGATTAGCAATCAGCATCAACAAAGCTAAAGGGCAATCATTAGAATAATCAGGTATAGATCTGAATACGGATTGCTTTTCCCATGGACAATTTTATGTTGCATGTTCAAGAGTTAGGTAAACCTAGCAATCTATTTATATGCACAAACAATAGGACATGGAAGAATGTTGTATATTCTTAAGTTTTACTTAGTTAAATTGGACAGCGAAGATTGTTGTATATTCGCAAGTTTTATGTAGTTCAAAAAATATATATATTTATATCTATCTCAATTCACAGGTGGGACACAGGGACACAACTACAATGGCAGGTAACTAATATGGCGTGTAACGACTTACGCGCGCGGGGGGCTTGGGGCGCGATGCCCCCCAAGCCCCCCCCCCAACAGCTATATATCTATATATATAAAAATAAGTTGTCTTTGTGTCTGTCGAGTGACTTCAGGTGTGTCGACTGACGTCATTGTAAGGATTGAGCTGTATGCGTCATGAAATTGTTTGTCGACTGACGTCATGTTTGTCAACTGATGAAATTACAGACCGGGACACAAATGACGACCGGGACACGGGGATACAGGGAATAAAAATGACGACCGGGAACCTCAAAGAGAAATCACAGACTGGGACACCGGGACACAGGGAATATAAATGACGACCGGGACACAGTGACACAACTACAAAGGGGACGACGGGGGTACAGGGAAGATATATAAATAACGACCGGGACACAGGGATTGTTCGAAGAGAAATTACAGACCGGGACACCGGGAAACAAATGACGACCGGGATGCTGGGACACAGGGAATATAAATGACGACCTCGACACTCAAAGAGAAAGTACAGACTGGGACACCGGGACACAAATGACGACCGGAATACTGGGAATATAAATGACGACCAGGACACAGGGACACAACTACAAGGGGGGTGACAGGGGGCACAGGGGGATATATAAATGACGACGGGCACACAGGGAATGTTTGATTAGCAATCAGCATCAACAAAGCTAAAGGGCAATCATTAGAATAATCAGGTATAGATCTGAATACGGATTGTTTTTCCCATGGACAATTTTATGTTGCATGTTCAAGAGTTAGGTAAACCTAACAATCTATTTATATGCACAAACAATAGGACATGGAAGAATGTTGTATATTCTTAAGTTTTACGTAGTTAAATTGGACAGCGAAGAATGTTGTATATTCGCAAGTTTTATGTAGTTCAAAAAATATATATATTTATATCTATCTCAATTCACAGGTGGGACACAGGGACACAACTACAATGGCAGGTAACTAATATGGCGTGTAACGACTTACGCGCGCGGGGGGCTTGGGGGCGCGATGCCCCCCCAAGCCCCCCCCCCCAACAGCTATATATCTATATATATAAAATAAGTTGTCTGTGTGTCTGTCGAGTGACTTCAGGTGTGTCGACTGACGTCATTGTAAGGATTGAGCTGTATGCGTCATGAAATTGTTTGTCGACTGACGTCATGTTTGTCAACTGATGAAATTACAGACCGGGACACAAATGACGACCGGGACACGGGGATACAGGCAATATAAATGACGACCGGGAACCTAAAAGAGAAATTACAGACTGGGACACCGGCACACAGGGAATATAAATGACGACCGGGACACAGTGACACAACTACAAAGGGGATGACGGGGGTACAGGGAAGATATATAAATGACGACCGGGACACAGGGATTGTTCGAAGAGAAATTACAGACCGGGACACCGGGAAACAAATGACGACCGGGATGCTGGGACACAGGGAATATAAATGACGACCTCGACACTCAAAGAGAAAGTACAGACTGGGACACCGGGACACAAATGACGACCGGAATACTGGGAATATAAATGACGACCAGGACACAGGGACACAACTACAAGGGGGGTGCCAGGGGCACAGGGGGATATATAAATGACGACGGGGACACAGGGAATGTTTGATTAGCAATCAGCATCAACAAAGCTAAAGGGCAATCATTAGAATAATCAGGTATAGATCTGAATACGGATTGCTTTTCCCATGGACAATTTTATGTTGCATGTTTAAGAGTTAGGTAAACCTAACAATCTATTTATATGCACAAACAATAGGACATGGAAGAATGTTGTATATTCTTAAGTCTTACGTAGTTAAATTGGACAGCGAAGAATGTTGTATATTCGCAAGTTTTATGTAGTTCAAAAAATATATATATTTATATCTATCTCAATTCACAGGTGGGACACAGGGACACAACTACAATGGCAGGTAACTAATATGGCGTGTAACGACTTACGCGCGCGGGGGGCTTGGGGGCGCGATGCCCCCAAGCCCCCCCCCCCCAACAGCTATATATCTATATATATAAAAATTAGTTGTCTGTGTGTCTGTCGAGTGACTTCGAATGAAGATATTAGACTATTTTATGATTGCAAATGGTAAAGAATGTGATTAAAGGCTCTTTTCCTATGTCAAAAGTTTTAGTTTTCGAGGGTAATAGCTTTGTCTGTGGAAAAAATGAAGATATTAGACAATTTTATGATTGCATATGGTAAAGAATGTGATTAAAGGCACTTTTCCTATTTCAAAAGTTATAGTTTTCGAGGGTAATAGCTACGTATGTTGAAAAAAATGAAGATATTAGACTATTTTATGATTGCACATGGTAAAGAATGTGATTAAAGGCTCTTTTCCTATTTCAAAAGTTTTAGTTCTCGAGGGTAATAGCTACGTATGTTGAAAAAATGAAGATATTAGACTATTTTATGATTGCAAATGGTAAAGAATGTGATTAAAGGCTCTTTTTCTATTTCAAAAGTTTTAGTTTTCGAGGGTAATAGCTACGTATGTTGAAAAAATGAAGATATTAGACTATTTTATGATTGCAAATGGTAAAGAATGTGATTAAAGGCTCTTTTCCTATTTCAAAAGTTTTAGTTTTCGAGGGTTATAGCTACGTATGTTGAAAAAATGAAGATATTAGACAATTTTATGATTGCACATGGTAAAGAATGTGATTAAAGGCTCTTTTCCTATTTCAAAGTTTTAGTTTTCAAGGGTAATAGCCAAGTATGTTGAAAAAATGAAGATATTAGACTATTTTATGATTGAACATGGTAAAGAATGTGATTAAAGGCTCTTTTCCTATTTCAAAAGTTTTAGTTTTCGAGGGTAATAGCTACGTATGTTGAAAAAATGAAGATATTAGACTATTTTATGATTGCAAATGGTAAAGAATGTGATTGAAGGCTCTTTTCCTATTTCAAAAGTTTTGGTTTTCGAGGGCAATAGCTACGTATGTTGAAAAAAATGAAGATATTAGACTATTTTATGATTGCAAATGGTAAAGAATGTGATTAAAGGCTCTTTTCCTATGTCAAAAGTTTTAGTTTTCGAGGGTAATAGCTACGTATTTTAAAAAAAATGAAGATATTAGACTATTTTATGATTGCAAATGGTAAAGAATGTGATTAAAGGCTCTTTTCCTATGTCAAAAGTTTTAGTTTTCGAGGGTAATAGCTACGTATTTTAAAAAAATGAAGATATTAGACTATTTTATGATTGCAAATGGTAAAGAATGTGATTAAAGGCTCTTTTCCTATGTCAAAAGTTTTAGTTTTCGAGGGTAATAGCTACGTATGTTGAAAAAATGAAGATATTAGACTATTTTATGATTGAAAATGGTAAAGAATGTGATTAAAGGCTCTTTTCCTATTTCAAAAGTTTTAGTTTTCGAGGGTAATAGCTTTGACTGTGGAAAAAATGAAGATTTAGACAATTTTATGATTGCACAAGGTAAAGAATGTGATTAAAGGCTCTTTTCCTATTTCAAAAGTTTTAGTTTTCGAGGGTAATAGCTACGTATGTTGAAAAAATGAAGATATTAGACTATTTTATGATTGCAAATGGTAAAGAATGTGATTAAAGGCTCTTTTCCTATGTCAAAAGTTTTAGTTTTCGAGGGTAATAGCTAGGTATTTTGAAAAAATGAAGATATTAGACTATTT
>NW_027066410.1:0-18669 GCF_032884065.1 Artemia franciscana
TACGTATGTTAAAAAAATGAAGATATTAGACTATTTTATGATTGCAACTGGTAAAGAATGTGATTAAAGGCTCTTTTCCTATTTCAAAAATTTTAGTTTTCGAGGGTAATAGCTACGTAAGTTGAAAAAATGAAGATATTAGTCTATTTTATGATTGCAAATGGTAAAGAATGTGATTAAAGGCTCTTTTCCTATGTCAAAACTTTTAGTTTTTGAGGGTAATAGCTACGTATGTTGAAAACATGAAGATATTAGACTATTTTATGATTGCACATGGTAAAGAATGTGATTAAAGGCTCTTTTCCTATTTCAAAAATTTTAGTTTTCGAGGTTAATAGCTACGTATGTTTAAAAAAATGAAGATATTAGATTATTTTATGATTGCAAATGGTAAAGAATGTGATTAAAGGCTCTTTTCCTATGTCAAAAGTTTTAGTTTTCGAGGGTAATAGCTATGTATTTTGAAAAAATGAAGATATTAGACTATTTTATGATTGCACATGGTAAAGAATGTGATTAAAGGCTCTTTTCCTATTTCAAAAGTTTTAGTTTTCGAGGGTAATAGCTACGTAAGTTGAAAAAATGAAGATATTAGACTATTTTATGATTGCAAATGGTAAAGAATGTGATTAAAGGCTCTTTTCCTATGTCAAAACTTTTAGTTTTCGAGGGTAATAGCTACGTATGTTGAAAACATGAAGATATTAGACTATTTTATGATTGCACATGGTAAAGAATGTGATTAAAGGCTCTTTTCCTATTTCAAAAGTTTTAGTTTTCGAGGGTAATAGCTACGTATGTTGAAAAAATGAAGATATTAGACTATTTTATGATTGCAAATGGTAAAGAATGTTATTAAAGGCTCTTTTCCTATTTCAAAAGTTTTAGTTTTCGAGGGTAATAGCTACGTATGTTGCAAAAATGAAGATATTAGACTATTTTATGATTGCAAATGGTAAAGAATGTGATTAAAGGCTCTTTTCCTATTTCAAAAGTTTTAGTTTTCGAGGGTAATAGCTACGTATGTTGAAAACATGAAGATATTAGACTATTTTATGATTGCACATGGTAAAGAATGTGATTAAAGGCTCTTTTCCTATTTCAAAAGTTTTAGTTTTCGAGGGTAATAGCTACGTAGGTTGAAAAAATGAAGATATTAGACTATTTTATGATTGCAAATGGTAAAGAATGTGATTAAAGGCTCTTTTCCTATTTCAAAAGTTTTAGTTTTCGTGGGTAATAGCTACGTATGTTGAAAAAATGAAGATATTAGACTATTTTATGATTGCACATGGTAAAGAATGTGATTAAAGGCTCTTTTCCTATTTCAAAAGTTTTAGTTTTCGAGGGTAATAGCTACGTATGTTGAAAAAATGAAGATATTAGACTATTTTATGATTGCAAATGGTAAAGAATGTGATTAAAGGCTCTTTTCCTATTTCAAAAGTTTTAGTTTTCGAGGGTAATAGCTACGTATGTTGAAAAAATGAAGATATTAGACTATTTTATGATTGCAAATGGTAAAGAATGTGATTAAAGGCTCTTTTCCTATTTCAAAAGTTTTAGTTTTCGCGGCTAATAGCTACGTATGTTGAAAAAATGAAGATATTAGACTATTTTATGATTGCAAATGGTAAAGAATGTGATTAAAGGCTCTTTTCCTATTTCAAAAGTTTTAGTTTTCGGGGGGTAATAGCTAAGTATGTTGAAAAAAAGAAGATATTAGACTATTTTATGATTGCAAATGGTGAAGAATGTGATTAAAGGCTCTTTTCCTATTTCAAAAGTTTTAGTTTTCGATGGTAATAGCTACGTATGTTGAAAAAATGAAGATATTAGACTATTTTATGATTGCAAATGGTAAAGAATGTGATTAAAGGCTCTTTTCCTATTTCAAAAGTTTTAGTTTTCGAGGGTAATAGCTACGTATTTTGAAAAATTGAAGATATTAGACTATTTTATGATTGCAAATGGTAAAGAATGTGATTAAAGGCTCTTTTCCTATTTCAAAAGTTTTAGTTTTCGAGGGTAATAGCTACGTATGTTGAAAAAATGAAGATATTAGACTATTTTATGATTGCAAATGGTAAAGAATGTGATTAAAGGCTCTTTTCCTATTTCAAAAGTTTTAGTTTTCGAGGGTAATAGCTACGTATGTTGAAAAAATGAAGATATTAGACTATTTTATGATTGCACATGGTAAAGAATGTGATTAAAGGCTCTTTTCCTATTTCAAAATTTTTAGTTTTTGAGGGTAATAGCTACGTATGTTGAAAAAATGAAGATATTAGACTATTTTATGATTGCAAATGGTAAAGAATGTGATTAAAGGCTCTTTTCCTATTTCAAAAGTTTTAGTTTTCGAGGGTAATAGCTTTGTCTGTGGAAAAAATGAAGATATTAGACAATTTTATGATTGCACAAGGTAAAGAAAGTGATTAAAGGCTCTTTTCCTATTTCAAAAGTTTTAGTTTTCGAGGGTAATAGCTACGTATGTTGAAAAAATGAAGATATTAGACTATTTTATGATTGCAAATGGTAAAGAATGTGATTAAAGGCTCTTTTCCTATTTCAAAAGTTTTAGTTTTCGTGGGTAATAGCTTTGTCTGTGGAAAAAATGAAGATATTAGACAATTTTATGATTGCACATGGTAAAGAAAGTGATTAAAGGCTCTTTTCCTATTTCAAAAGTTTTAGTTTTCGAGGGTAATAGCTACGTATGTTGAAAAAATGAAGATATTAGACTATTTTATGATTGCAAATGGTAAAGAATGTGATTAAAGGCTCTTTCCTATTTCAAAAATTTTAGTTTTCGAGGGTAATAGTTACGTAAGTTGAAAAAATGAAGATATTAGACTATTTTATGATTGCACATGGTAAATAAAGAATGTGATTAAAGGCTCTTTTCCTATTTCAAAAGTTTTAGTTTTCGAGGGTAATAGCTACGTATGTTGAAAAAATGAAGATATTAGATTATTTTATGATTGCAAATGGTAAAGAATGTGATTAAAGGCTCTTTTCCTATGTCAAAAGTTTTAGTTTTCGAGGGTAATAGCTATGTATTTTGAAAAAATGAAGATATTAGACTATTTTATGATTGCACATGGTAAATAAAGAATGTGATTAAAGGCTCTTTTCCTATTTCAAAAGTTTTAGTTTTCGAGGGTAATAGCTACGTATGTTGAAAAAATGAAGATATTAGATTATTTTATGATTGCAAATGGTAAAGAATGTGATTAAAGGCTCTTTTCCTATGTCAAAAGTTTTAGTTTTCGAGGGTAATAGCTATGTATTTTGAAAAAATGAAGATATTAGACTATTTTATGATTGCACATGGTAAAGAATGTGATTAAAGGCTCTTTTCCTATTTCAAAAGTTTTAGTTTTCGAGGGTAATAGCTACCTAAGTTGAAAAAATGAAGATATTAGACTATTTTATGATTGCAAATGGTAAAGAATGTGATTAAAGGCTCTTTTCCTATGTCAAAACTTTTAGTTTTCGAGGGTAATAGCTACGTATGTTGAAAACATGAAGATATTAGACTATTTTATGATTGCACATGGTAAAGAATGTGATTAAAGGCTCTTTTCCTATTTCAAAAGTTTTAGTTTTCGAGGGTAATAGCTACGTATGTTGAAAAAATGAAGATATTAGACTATTTTATGATTGCAAATGGTAAAGAATGTGATTAAAGGCTCTTTTCCTATTTCAAAAGTTTTAGTTTTCGAGGGTAATAGCTACGTATGTTGAAAAAATGAAGATATTAGACTATTTTATGATTGCAAATGGTAAAGAATGTGATTAAAGGCTCTTTTCCTATTTCAAAAGTTTTAGTTTTCGAGGGTAATAGCTACGTATGTTGAAAACATGAAGATATTAGACTATTTTATGATTGCACATGGTAAAGAATGTGATTAAAGGCTCTTTTCCTATTTCAAAAGTTTTAGTTTTCGAGGGTAATAGCTACGTATGTTGAAAGAATGAAGATATTAGACTATTTTATGATTGCAAATGGTGAAGAATGTGAATAAAGGCTCTTTTCCTATTTCAAAAGTTTTAGTTTTCGAGGGTAATAGTTACGTTTGTTGAAAAAATGAAGATATTAGACTATTTTATGATTGCAAATGGTAAAGAATGTGATTAAAGGCTCTTTTCCTATTTCAAAAGTTTTAGTTTTCGAGGGTAATAGCTACGTATGTTGAAAAAATGAAGATATTAGACTATTTTATGATTGCAAATGGTAAAGAATGTGATTAAAGGCTCTTTTCCTATTTCAAAAGTTTTAGTTTTCGTGGGTAATAGCTACGTATGTTGAAAAAATGAAGATATTAGACTATTTTATGATTGCACATGGTAAAGAATGTGATTAAAGGCTCTTTTCCTATTTCAAAAGTTTTAGTTTTCGAGGGTAATAGCTACGTATGTTGAAAAAATGAAGATATTAGACTATTTTATTATTGCAAATGGTAAAGAATGTGATTGAAGACTCTTTTCCTATTTCAAAAGTTTTAGTTTTCGGGGGGTAATAGCTACGTATGTTGAAAAAATGAAGATATTAGACTATTTTATGATTGAACATGGTAAAGAATGTGATTAAAGGCTCTTTTCCTATTTCAAAAGTTTTAGTTTTCGAGGGTAATAGCTACGTATGTTGAAAAAATGAAGATATTAGACTATTTTATGATTGCACATGGTAAAGAATGTGATTAAAGGCTCTTTTCCTATTTCAAAAGTTATAGTTTTCGAGGGTAATAGCTTTGTCTGTGGAAAAAATGAAGATATTAGACTATTTTATGATTGCAAATGGTAAAGAATGTGATTAAAAGCTCTTTTCCTATTTCAAAAGTTTCAGTTTTCGTGGGTAATAGCTACGTATGTTGAAAAAATGAAGATATTAGACAATTTTATGATTGCACATGGTAATAAATGTGATTAAAGGCTCTTTTCCTACGTCAAAAGTTTTAGTTTTCGGGGGTAAGAGCTTTGTCTGTGGAAAAAATGAAGATATTAGACTATTTTATGATTGCAAATGGTAAAGAATGTGATTAAAGGCTCTTTTCCTAATTCAAAAGTTTTAGTTTTCGAGGGTAATAGCTACGTATGTTGAAAAAATGAAGATATTAGACAATTTTATGATTGCACATGGTAATAAATGTGATTAAAGGCTCTTTTCCTACGTCAAAAGTTTTAGTTTTCGGGGGGTAAGAGCTTTGTCTGTGGAAAAAATGAAGATATTAGACTATTTTATGATTGCAAATGGTAAAGAATGTGATTAAAGGCTCTTTTCCTATGTCAAAAGTTTTAGTTTTCGAGGGTAATAGTTACGTTTGTTGAAAAAATGAAGATATTAGACTATTTTATGATTGCACGTGGTAAAGAATGTGATTAAAGGCTCTTTTCCTATTTCAAAAGTTTTAGTTTTCGAGGGTAATAGCTACGTATGTTGAAAAAATGAAGATCTTAGACTATTTTATGATTGCAAATGGTAAAGAATGTGATTAAAGGCTCTTTTTCTTTGTCAAAAGTTTTATTTTTCGAGGGTAATAGCTACGTATGTTGAAAATATGAATATATTAGACAATTTTATGATTGCACATGGTAAAGAATGTGATTAAAGGCTCTTTTCCTATTTCAAAAGTTTTAGTTTTCGAGGGTAATAGCTACGTATGTTGAAAAAATGAAAAGATTAGACTATTTTATGATTGCAAATGGTAAAGAATGTGATTCAAGGCTCTTTTTCTATGTCAAAAGTTTTAGTTTTCGAGGGTAATAGCTACGTATCTTGAAAAAATGAAGATATTAGACAATTTTATGATTGCACATGGTAAAGAATGTGATTAAAGGCTCTTTTCCTATTTCAAAAGTTTTAGTTTTCGAGGGTAATAGCTACGTATGTTGAAAAAATGAAGATATTAGACTATTTTATGATTGCAAATGGTAAAGAATGTGATTAAAGGCTCTTTTCCTATTTCAAAAGTTTTAGTTTTCGGGGGTAATAGCTACGTATGTTGAAAAAATGAAGATATTAGACTATTTTATGATTGCACATGGTAAAGAATGTGATTAAAGGCTCTTTTCCTATCTCAAAAGTTTTAGTTTTCGAGGGTAATAGCTACGTATGTTGAAAAAATGAAGATATTAGACTATTTTTATTTTTATTAGACTTTTCCTATTTTATGATTGCACATGGTAAAAAATGTGATTAAAGGCTCTTTTCCTACGTCAAAAGTTTTAGTTTTTGAGGGTAATAGCTACGTTTGTTGAAAAAATGAAGATATTAGACTATTTTATGATTGCACATGGTAAAGAATGTGATTAAAGGCTCTTTTCCTATTTCAAAAGTTATAGTTTTCGAGGGTAATAGCTTTGTCTGTGGAAAAAATGAAGATATTAGACTATTTTATGATTGCAAATGGTAAAGAATGTGATTAGAAGCTCTTTTCCTATTTCAAAAGTTTTAGTTTTCGAGGGTAATAGCTACGTATGTTGAAAAAAATGAAGATATTAGACAATTTTATGATTGCACATGGTAATAAATTTGATTAAAGGCTCTTTTCCTACGTCAAAAGTTTTAGTTTTCGGGGGGTAAGAGCTTTGTCTGTGGAAAAAATGAAGATATTAGACTATTTTATGATTGCAAATGGTAAAGAATGTGATTAAAGGCTCTTTTCCTAATTCAAAAGTTTTAGTTTTCGAGGGTAATAGCTACGTATGTTGAAAAAATGAAGATATTAGACAATTTTATGATTGCACATGGTAATAAATGTGATTAAAGGCTCTTTTCCTACGTCAAAAGTTTTAGTTTTCGGGGGGGTAAGAGCTTTGTCTGTGGAAAAAATGAAGATATTAGACTATTTTATGATTGCAAATGGTAAAGAATGTGATTAAAGGCTCTTTTCCTATGTCAAAAGTTTTAGTTTTCGAGGGTAATAGTTACGTTTGTTGAAAAAATGAAGATATTAGACTATTTTATGATTGCACGTGGTAAAGAATGTGATTAAAGGCTCTTTTCCTATTTCAAAAGTTTTAGTTTTCGAGGGTAATAGCTACGTATGTTGAAAAAATGAAGATTTTAGACTATTTTAAGATTGCAAATGGTAAAGAATGTGATTAAAGGCTCTTTTCCTTTGTCAAAAGTTTTATTTTTCGAGGGTAATAGCTACGTATGTTGAAAATATGAATATATTAGACAATTTTATGATTGCACATGGTAAAGAATGTGATTAAAGGCTCTTTCCCTATTTCAAAAGTTTTAGTTTTCGAGGGTAATAGCTACGTATGTTGAAAAAAATGAAAAGATTAGACTATTTTATGATTGCAAATGGTAAAGAATGTGATTAAAGGCTCATTTTCTATGTCAAAAGTTTTAGTTTTCGAGGGTAATAGCTACGTATGTTGAAAAGATGAAGATATTAGACTATTTTATTATTGCAAATGGTAAAGAATGTGATTGAAGGCTCTTTTCCTATTTCAAAAGTTTTAGTTTTCGGCGGTAATAGCTACGTATGTTGAAAAAATGAAGATATTAGACTATTTTATGATTGCACATGGTAAAGAATGTGATTAAAGGCTCATTTTCTATGTTAAAAGTTTTAGTTTTCGAGGGTAATAGCTACGTATGTTGAAAAAATGAAGATATTAGACTATTTTATTATTGCAAATGGTAAAGAATGTGATTGAAGGCTCTTTTCCTATTTCAAAAGTTTTAGTTTTCGGGGGGGTAATAGCTACGTATGTTGAAAAAATGAAGATATTAGACTATTTTATGATTGCACATGGTAAAGAATGTGATTAAAGGCTCTTTTCCTATTTCAAAAGTTTTAGTTTTCGAGGGTAATAGCTACGTATGTTGAAAAAATGAAGATATTAGACTATTTTTATTTTTATTAGACTTTTCCTATTTTATGATTGCACATGGTAAAAAATGTGATTAAAGGCTCTTTTCCTACGTCAAAAGTTTTAGTTTTCGAGGGTAATAGCTACGTATGTTGAAAAAATGAAGATATTAGACTATTTTATGATTGCAAATGGTAAAGAATGTGATTAAAAGCTCTTTTCCTATTTCAAAAGTTTTAGTTTTCGATGGTAATAGCTACGTATGTTGAAAAAATGAAGATATTAGACAATTTTATGATTGCACTTGGTAATAAATGTGATTAAAGGCTCTTTTCCTACGTCAAAAGTTTTAGTTTTCGGGGGGTAAGAGCTTTGTCTGTGGAAAAAATGAAGATATTAGACTATTTTATGATTGCAAATGGTAAAGAATGTGATTAAAGGCTCTTTTCCTATGTCAAAAGTTTTAGTTTTCGAGGGTAATAGTTACGTTTGTTGAAAAAATGAAGATATTAGACTATTTTATGATTGCACGTGGTAAAGAATGTGATTAAAGGCTCTTTTCCTATTTCAAAAGTTTTAGTTTTCGAGGGTAATAGCTACGTATGTTGAAAAAATGAAGATCTTAGACTATATTCAAAAGTTTTCCTATTTCAAAAGTTTTAGTTTTCGAGGGTAATAGCTACGTATGTTGAAAAAATGAAGATATTAGACTATTTTATGATTGCAAATGGTAAAGAATGTGATTAAAGGCTCTTTTCCTATTTCAAAAGTTTTAGTTTTCGAGGGTAATAGCTACGTATGTTGAAAAAATGAAGATATTAGACTATTTTATGATTGCAAATGGTAAAGAATGTGATTAAAGGCCCTTTTCCTATTTCAAAAGTTTTAGTTTTCGAGGGTAATAGCTACGTATGTTGAAAACATGAAGATATTAGACTATTTTATGATTGCACATGGTAAAGAATGTGATTAAAGGCTCTTTTCCTATTTCAAAAGTTTTAGTTTTCGAGGGTAATAGCTACGTATGTTGAAAGAATGAAGATATTAGACTATTTTATGATTGCAAATGGTGAAGAATGTGATTAAAGGCTGTTTTCCTATTTCAAAAGTTTTAGTTTTCGAGGGTAATAGCTACGTATGTTGAAAAAATGAAGATATTAGACTATTTTATGATTTCAAATGGTAAAGAATGTGATTAAAGGCTCTTTTCCTATTTCAAAAGTTTTAGTTTTCGAGGGTAATAGCTACGTATGTTGAAAAAATGAAGATATTAGACTATTTTATGATTGCAAATGGTAAAGAATGTGATTAAAGGCTCTTTTCCTATTTCAAAAGTTTTAGTTTTCGTGGGTAATAGCTACGTATGTTGAAAAAATGAAGATATTAGACTATTTTATGATTGCACATGGTAAAGAATGTGATTAAAGGCTCTTTTCCTATTTCAAAAGTTTTAGTTTTCGAGGGTAATAGCTACGTATGTTGAAAAAATGAAGATATTAGACTATTTTATTATTGCAAATGGTAAAGAATGTGATTGAAGGCTCTTTTCCTATTTCAAAAGTTTTAGTTTTCGGGGGTAATAGCTACGTATGTTGAAAAAATGAAGATATTAGACTATTTTATGATTGAACATGGTAAAGAATGTGATTAAAGGCTCTTTTCCTATTTCAAAAGTTTTAGTTTGCGAGGGTAATAGCTACGTATGTTGAAAAAATGAAGATATTAGACTATTTTATGATTGCACATGGTAAAGAATGTGATTAAAGGCTCTTTTCCTATTTCAAAAGTTATAGTTTTCGAGGGTAATAGCTTTGTCTGTGGAAAAATGAAGATATTAGACTATTTTGTGATTGCAAATGGTAAAGAATGGGATTAAATGCTCTTTTCCTATTTTAAAAGTTTTAGTTTTCGAGGGTAATAGCTACGTATGTTGAAAAAATGAAGATATTAGACAATTTTATGATTGCACATGGTAATAAATGTGATTAAAGGCTCTTTTCCTACGTCAAAAGTTTTAGTTTTCGGGGGGTAAGAGCTTTGTCTGTGGAAAAAATGAAGATATTAGACTATTTTATGATTGCAAATGGTAAAGAATGTGATTAAAGGCTCTTTTCCTAATTCAAAAGTTTTAGTTTTCGAGGGTAATAGCTACGTATGTTGAAAAAATGAAGATATTAGACAATTTTATGATTGCACATGGTAATAAATGTGATTAAAGGCTCTTTTCCTACGTCAAAAGTTTTAGTTTTCGGGGGTAAGAGCTTTGTCTTTGGAAAAAATGAAGATATTAGACTATTTTATGATTGCAAATGGTAAAGAATGTGATTAAAGGCTCTTTTCCTATGTCAAACGTTTTAGTTTTCGAGGGTAATAGTTACGTTTGTTGAAAAAATGAAGATATTAGACTATTTTATGATTGCACGTGGTAAAGAATGTGATTAAAGGCTCTTTTCCTATTTCAAAAGTTTTAGTTTTCGAGGGTAATAGCTACGTATGTTGAAAAAATGAAGATCTTAGACTATTTTATGATTGCAAATGGTAAAGAATGTGATTAAAGGCTCTTTTTCTTTGTCAAAAGTTTTATTTTTCGAGGGTAATAGCTACGTATGTTGAAAATATGAATATATTAGACAATTTTATGATTGCACATGGTAAAGAATGTGATTAAAGGCTCTTTTCCTATTTCAAAAGTTTTAGTTTTCGAGGGTAATAGCTACGTATGTTGAAAAAATGAAAAGATTAGACTATTTTATGATTGCAAATGGTAAAGAATGTGATTAAAGGCTCTTTTTCTATGTCAAAAGTTTTAGTTTTCGGGGGTAAGAGCTTTGTCTGTGGAAAAAATGAAGATATTAGACTATTTTATGATTGCAAATGGTAAAGAATGTGATTAAAGGCTCTTTTCCTATGTCAAAAGTTTTAGTTTTCGAGGGTAATAGTTACGTTTGTTGAAAAAATAAAGATATTAGACTATTTTATGATTGCACGTGGTAAAGAATGTGATTAAAGGCTCTTTTCCTATTTCAAAAGTTTTAGTTTTCGAGGGTAATAGCTACGTATGTTGAAAAAATGAAGATCTTAGACTATTTTATGATTGCAAATGGTAAAGAATGTGATTAAAGGCTCTTTTTCTTTGTCAAAAGTTTTTATTTTTCGAGGGTAATAGCTACGTATGTTGAAAATATGAATATATTAGACAATTTTATGATTGCACATGGTAAAGAATGTGATTAAAGGCTCTTTTCCTATTTCAAAAGTTTTAGTTTTCGAGGGTAATAGCTACGTATGTTGAAAAAATGAAAAGATTAGACTATTTTATGATTGCAAATGGTAAAGAATGTGATTAAAGGCTCATTTTCTATGTCAAAAGTTTTAGTTTTCGAGGGTAATAGCTACGTATGTTGAAAAGATGAAGATATTAGACTATTTTATTATTGCAAATGGTAAAGAATGTGATTGAAGGCTCTTTTCCTATTTCAAAAGTTTTAGTTTTCGGGGGTAATAGCTACGTATGTTGAAAAAATGAAGATATTAGACTATTTTATGATTGCACATGGTAAAGAATGTGATTAAAGGCTCATTTTCTATGTCAAAAGTTTTAGTTTTCGAGGGTAATAGCTACGTATGTTGAAAAAATGAAGATATTAGACTATTTTATTATTGCAAATGGTAAAGAATGTGATTGAAGGCTCTTTTCCTATTTCAAAAGTTTTAGTTTTCGGGGGGTAATAGCTACGTATGTTGAAAAAATGAAGATATTAGACTATTTTATGATTGCACATGGTAAAGAATGTGATTAAAGGCTCTTTTCCTATTTCAAAAGTTTTAGTTTTCGAGGGTAATAGCTACGTATGTTGAAAAAATGAAGATATTAGACTATTTTTATTTTTATTAGACTTTTCCTATTTTATGATTGCACATGGTAAAAAATGTGATTAAAGGCTCTTTTCCTACGTCAAAAGTTTTAGTTTTCGAGGGTAATAGCTACGTATGTTGAAAAAATGAAGATATTAGACTATTTTATGATTGCAAATGGTAAAGAATGTGATTAAAAGCTCTTTTCCTATTTCAAAAGTTTTAGTTTTCGAGGGTAATAGCTACGTATGTTGAAAAAATGAAGATATTAGACAATTTTATGATTGCACATGGTAATAAATGTGATTAAAGGCTCTTTTCCTACGTCAAAAGTTTTAGTTTTCGGGGGTAAGAGCTTTGTCTGTGGAAAAAATGAAGATATTAGACTATTTTATGATTGCAAATGGTAAAGAATGTGATTAAAGGCTCTTTTCCTATGTCAAAAGTTTTAGTTTTCGATGGTAATAGTTACGTTTGTTGAAAAAATGAAGATATTAGACTATTTTATGATTGCACGTGGTAAAGAATGTGATAAAAGGCTCTTTTCCTATTTCAAAAGTTTTAGTTTTCGAGGGTAATAGCTACGTATGTTGAAAAAATGAAGATCTTAGACTATATTCAAAAGTTTTCCTATTTCAAAAGTTTTAGTTTTCGAGGGTAATAGCTACGTATGTTGAAAAAATGAAGATATTAGACTATTTTATGATTGCAAATGGTAAAGAATGTGATTAAAGGCTCTTTTCCTATTTCAAAAGTTTTAGTTTTCGAGGGTAATAGCTACGTATGTTGAAAAAATTAAGATATTAGACTATTTTATGATTGCAAATGGTAAAGAATGTGATTAAAGGCTCTTTTCCTATTTCAAAAGTTTTAGTTTTCGAGGGTAATAGCTACGTATGTTGAAAACATGAAGATATTAGACTATTTTATGATTGCACATGGTAAAGAATGTGATTAAAGGCTCTTTTCCTATTTCAAAAGTTTTAGTTTTCGAGGGTAATAGCTACGTATGTTGAAAGAATGAAGATATTAGACTATTTTATGATTGCAAATGGTGAAGAATGTGATTAAAGGCTGTTTTCCTATTTCAAAATTTTTAGTTTTCGAGGGTAATAGCTACGTATGTTGAAAAAATGAAGATATTAGACTATTTTATGATTGCAAATGGTAAAGAATGTTATTAAAGGCTCTTTTCCTATTTCAAAAGTTTTAGTTTTCGAGGGTAATAGCTACGTATGTTGAAAAAATGAAGATATTAGACTATTTTATGATTGCAAATGGTAAAGAATGTGATTAAAGGCTCTTTTCCTATTTCAAAAGTTTTAGTTTTCGTGGGTAATAGCTACGTATGTTGAAAAAATGAAGATATTAGGACTATTTTATGATTGCACATGGTAAAGAATGTGATTAAAGGCTCTTTTCCTATTTCAAAAGTTTTAGTTTTCGAGGGTAATAGCTACGTATGTTGAAAAAATGAAGATATTAGACTATTTTATTATTGCAAATGGTAAAGAATGTGATTGAAGGCTCTTTTCCTATTTCAAAAGTTTTAGTTTTCGGGAGTAATAGCTACGTATGTTGAAAAAATGAAGATATTAGACTATTTTATGATTGAACATGGTAAAGAATGTGATTAAAGGCTCTTTTCCTATTTCAAAAGTTTTAGTTTTCGAGGGTAATAGCTACGTATGTTGAAAAAATGAAGATATTAGACTATTTTTATTTTTATTAGACTTTTCCTATTTTATGATTGCACATGGTAAAAAATGTGATTAAAGGCTCTTTTCCTACGTCAAAAGTTTTAGTTTTCGAGGGTAATAGCTACGTATGTTGAAAAAATGAAGATATTAGACTATTTTATGATTGCAAATGGTAAAGAATGTGATTAAAAGCTCTTTTCCTATTTCAAAAGTTTTAGTTTTCGAGGGTAATAGCTACGTATGTTGAAAAAATGAAGATATTAGACAATTTTATGATTGCACATGGTAATAAATGTGATTAAAGGCTCTTTTCCTACGTCAAAAGTTTTAGTTTTCGGGGGGTAAGAGCTTTGTCTGTGGAAAAAATGAAGATATTAGACTATTTTATGATTGCAAATGGTAAAGAATGTGATTAAAGGCTCTTTTCCTATGTCAAAAGTTTTAGTTTTCGATGGTAATAGTTACGTTTGTTGAAAAAATGAAGATATTAGACTATTTTATGATTGCACGTGGTAAAGAATGTGATAAAAGGCTCTTTTCCTATTTCAAAAGTTTTAGTTTTCGAGGGTAATAGCTACGTATGTTGAAAAAATGAAGATCTTAGACTATATTCAAAAGTTTTCCTATTTCAAAAGTTTTAGTTTTCGAGGGTAATAGCTACGTATGTTGAAAAAATGAAGATATTAGACTATTTTATGATTGCAAATGGTAAAGAATGTGATTAAAGGCTCTTTTCCTATTTCAAAAGTTTTAGTTTTCGAGGGTAATAGCTACGTATGTTGAAAAAATTAAGATATTAGACTATTTTATGATTGCAAATGGTAAAGAATGTGATTAAAGGCTCTTTTCCTATTTCAAAAGTTTTAGTTTTCGAGGGTAATAGCTACGTATGTTGAAAACATGAAGATATTAGACTATTTTATGATTGCACATGGTAAAGAATGTGATTAAAGGCTCTTTTCCTATTTCAAAAGTTTTAGTTTTCGAGGGTAATAGCTACGTATGTTGAAAGAATGAAGATATTAGACTATTTTATGATTGCAAATGGTGAAGAATGTGATTAAAGGCTGTTTTCCTATTTCAAAATTTTTAGTTTTCGAGGGTAATAGCTACGTATGTTGAAAAAATGAAGATATTAGACTATTTTATGATTGCAAATGGTAAAGAATGTTATTAAAGGCTCTTTTCCTATTTCAAAAGTTTTAGTTTTCGAGGGTAATAGCTACGTATGTTGAAAAAATGAAGATATTAGACTATTTTATGATTGCAAATGGTAAAGAATGTGATTAAAGGCTCTTTTCCTATTTCAAAAGTTTTAGTTTTCGTGGGTAATAGCTACGTATGTTGAAAAAATGAAGATATTAGACTATTTTATGATTGCACATGGTAAAGAATGTGATTAAAGGCTCTTTTCCTATTTCAAAAGTTTTAGTTTTCGAGGGTAATAGCTACGTATGTTGAAAAAATGAAGATATTAGACTATTTTATTATTGCAAATGGTAAAGAATGTGATTGAAGGCTCTTTTCCTATTTCAAAAGTTTTAGTTTTCGGGAGTAATAGCTACGTATGTTGAAAAAATGAAGATATTAGACTATTTTATGATTGAACATGGTAAAGAATGTGATTAAAGGCTCTTTTCCTATTTCAAAAGTTTTAGTTTTCGAGGGTAATAGCTACGTATGTTGAAAAAATGAAGATATTAGACTATTTTATGATTGCACATGGTAAAGAATGTGATTAAAGGCTCTTTTCCTATTTCAAAAGTTATAGTTTTCGAGGGTAATAGCTTTGTCTGTGGAAAAAATGAAGATATTAGACTATTTTATGATTGCAAATGGTAAAGAATGAGATTAAAAGCTCTTTTCCTATTTCAAAAGTTTTAGTTTTCGAGGGTAATAGCTACGTATGTTGAAAAAATGAAGATATTAGACAATTTTATGATTGCACATGGTAATAAATGTGATTAAAGGCTCTTTTCCTACGTCAAAAGTTTTAGATTTCGGGGGTAAGAGCTTTGTCTGTGGAAAAAATGAAGATATTAGACTATTTTATGATTGCAAATGGTAAAGAATGTGATTAAAGGCTCTTTTCCTAATTCAAAAGTTTTAGTTTTCGAGGGTAATAGCTACGTATGTTGAAAAAATGAAGATATTAGACAATTTTATGATTGCACATGGTAATAAATGTGATTAAAGGCTCTTTTCCTACGTCAAAAGTTTTAGTTTTCGGGGGTAAGAGCTTTGTCTTTGGAAAAAATGAAGATATTAGACTATTTTATGATTGCAAATGGTAAAGAATGTGATTAAAGGCTCTTTTCCTATGTCAAACGTTTTAGTTTTCGAGGGTAATAGTTACGTTTGTTGAAAAAATGAAGATATTAGACTATTTTATGATTGCACGTGGTAAAGAATGTGATTAAAGGCTCTTTTCCTATTTCAAAAGTTTTAGTTTTCGAGGGTTATAGCTACGTATGTTGAAAAAATGAAGATCTTAAGACTATTTTATGATTGCAAATGGTAAAGAATGTGATTAAAGGCTCTTTTTCTTTGTCAAAAGTTTTATTTTTCGAGGGTAATAGCTACGTATGTTGAAAATATGAATATATTAGACAATTTTATGATTGCACATGGTAAAGAATGTGATTAAAGGCTCTTTTCCTATTTCAAAAGTTTTAGTTTTCGAGGGTAATAGCTACGTATGTTGAAAAAATGAAAAGATTAGACTATTTTATGATTGCAAATGGTAAAGAATGTGATTAAAGGCTCTTTTTCTATGTCAAAAGTTTTAGTTTTCGAGGGTAATAGCTACGTATCTTGAAAAAATGAAGATATTAGACAATTTATGATTGCACATGGTAAAGAATGTGATTAAAGGCTCTTTTCCTATTTCAAAAGTTTTAGTTTTCGAGGGTAATAGCTACGTATGTTGAAAAAATGAAGATATTAGACTATTTTATGATTGCAAATGGTAAAGAATGTGATTAAAGGCTCTTTTCCTATTTCAAAAGTTTTAGTTTTCGGGGGTAATAGCTACGTATGTTGAAAAAATGAAGATATTAGACTATTTTATGATTGCACATGGTAAAGAATGTGATTAAAGGCTCTTTTCCTATTTCAAAAGTTTTAGTTTTCGAGGGTAATAGCTACGTATGTTGAAAAAATGAAGATATTAGACTATTTTTATTTTTATTAGACTTTTCCTATTTTATGATTGCACATGGTAAAAAATGTGATTAAAGGCTCTTTTCCTACGTCAAAAGTTTTAGTTTTTGAGGGTAATAGCTACGTTTGTTGAAAAAATGAAGATATTAGACTATTTTATGATTGCACATGGTAAAGAATGTGATTAAAGGCTCTTTTCCTATTTCAAAAGTTATAGTTTTCGAGGGTAATAGCTTTGTCTGTGGAAAAAATGAAGATATTAGACTATTTTATGATTGCAAATGGTAAAGAATGTGATTAAATATCTAACATCTTTTCTTATTTCAAAAGTTTTAGTTTTCGAGGGTAATAGCTACGTATGTTGAAAAAATGAAGATATTAGACAATTTTATGATTGCACATGGTAATAAATGTGATTAAAGGCTCTTTTCCTACGTCAAAAGTTTTAGTTTTCGGAGGTAAGAGCTTTGTCTGTGGAAAAAATGAAGATATTAGACTATTTTATGATTGCAAATGGTAAAGAATGTGATTAAAGGCTCTTTTCCTAATTCAAAAGTTTTAGTTTTCGAGGGTAATAGCTACGTATGTTGAAAAAATGAAGATATTAGACAATTTTATGATTGCACATGGTAATAAATGTGATTAAAGGCTCTTTTCCTACGTCAAAAGTTTTAGTTTTCGGGGGTAAGAGCTTTGTCTGTGGAAAAAATGAAGATATTAGACTATTTTATGATTGCAAATGGTAAAGAATGTGATTAAAGGCTCTTTTCCTATGTCAAAAGTTTTAGTTTTCGTGGGTAATAGTTACGTTTGTTGAAAAAATGAAGATATTAGACTATTTTATGATTGCACGTGGTAAAGAATGTGATTAAAGGCTCTTTTCCTATTTCAAAAGTTTTAGTTTTCGAGGGTAATAGCTACGTATGTTGAAAAAATGAAGATCTTAGACTATTTTATGATTGCAAATGGTAAAGAATGTGATTAAAGGCTCTTTTTCTTTGTCAAAAGTTTTATTTTTCGAGGGTAATAGCTACGTATGTTGAAAATATGAATATATTAGACAATTTTATGATTGCACATGGTAAAGAATGTGATTAAAGGCTCTTTTCCTATTTCAAAAGTTTTAGTTTTCGAGGGTAATAGCTACGTATGTTGAAAAAATGAAAAGATTAGACTATTTTATGATTGCAAATGGTAAAGAATGTGATTAAAGGCTCATTTTCTATGTCAAAAGTTTTAGTTTTCGAGGGTAATAGCTACGTATGTTGAAAAGATGAAGATATTAGACTATTTTATTATTGCAAATGGTAAAGAATGTGATTGAAGGCTCTTTTCCTATTTCAAAAGTTTTAGTTTTCGGGGGTAATAGCTACGTATGTTGAAAAAATGAAGATATTAGACTATTTTATGATTGCACATGGTAAAGAATGTGATTAAAGGCTCATTTTCCATGTCAAAAGTTTTAGTTTTCGAGGGTAATAGCTACGTATGTTGAAAAAATGAAGATATTAGACTATTTTATGATTGCACATGGTAAAGAATGTGATTAAAGGCTCTTTTCCTATTTCAAAAGTTTTAGTTTTCGAGGGTAATAGCTACGTATGTTGAAAAAATGAAGATATTAGACTATTTTTATTTTATTAGACTTTTCCTATTTTATGATTGCACATGGTAAAAAATGTGATTAAAGGCTCTTTTCCTACGTCAAAAGTTTTAGTTTTCGAGGGTAATAGCTAAGTATGTTGAAAAAATGAAGATATTAGACTATTTTATGATTGCAAATGGTAAAGAATGTGATTAAAAGCTCTTTTCCTATTTCAAAAGTTTTAGTTTTCGAGGGTAATAGCTACGTATGTTGAAAAAATGAAGATATTAGACAATTTTATGATTGCACATGGTAATAAATGTGATTAAAGGCTCTTTTCCTACGTCAAAAGTTTTAGTTTTCGGGGGTAAGAGCTTTGTCTGTGGAAAAAATGAAGATATTAGACTATTTTATGATTGCAAATGGTAAAGAATGTGATTAAAGGCTCTTTTCCTATGTCAAAAGTTTTAGTTTTCGAGGGTAATAGTTACGTTTGTTGAAAAAATGAAGATATTAGACTATTTTATGATT